>NC_132880.1:7725632-8025632 GCF_030463535.1 Salminus brasiliensis
TTGATTTAAGGTGTATAATTTGATTTGATTAGCATAAACATTTCCAAAGCTCTTCTTGAAGAACGACAATATTTACAGTTAGCATCCAATACCTAGTTTATCTGATCAGTCCTACAGCTGGTGGAACTGGTGGTGGAACTGAA
The DNA here is from genome assembly GCF_030463535.1 of Salminus brasiliensis. NCBI lineage: Eukaryota > Metazoa > Chordata > Actinopteri > Characiformes > Bryconidae > Salminus > Salminus brasiliensis. The sequence goes on from NC_132880.1 coordinate 7,725,776, forward strand.
CAAATGCACTCTGAAGAAAGCTCTGGCTACCCAGCTCTAATGCACCGGTTAGCAGACTCCATGCAACCAGCAGCGCACTGGAGTGATGTGGGGAGCAAGCTGTATACACATCGGAGAGCCAGGCCAATTGTGCACTCTCAAGCTCCTGCTGCTGATAGCAAGCACCGATCCTAGAGACACAGGGGCAGGCACCCTAGTCTGCTGGGCCGCTCTGAGCCCCCACAGTGTGTCTGCAACTTGTGACAATTTGAGACATTTGAGACAGATTGCAGTTATACAAGCTAAGCTAGGCTTAGCTCAAGCTGACTGGCGTCCGACTACGGCGAGTGCTAATGTCACAGGAGGCAGAAGCCTTCTCTCAAATAAGCAAGGGTTTTAATTTCTTTTTAAGAGGGTTGAGCTTAAATATAGCAACAAAAACAATTATAATACCTTTACTGAACATGAAATGTTCTGACTGAAGGACTTGTGTTTATTTTTTTAATATTACAAAACACAATTACATTAAACATTAAAATAAATAAATACAAATATTTGTTAAATGTACAATTCTGCAAATAAACTGAATTTTTTGCTCCTAAATCTGCTCATATTTTTAGAAAGATTATCAGAAAAATGCAGGTCAATACTACATTGTTGTATTTTAGCTGTGTTGATATATATTCAATATAACTGAAATATGGCATTCGGTTCAATGTTGTGCAGCCCTACTGGAACCTTGTGGATTCTCACACACTTCTCCACTTCCTGCCTTTGTGGTTCCAGATGGCTGAAGGTGACGGGGGGCACCCACTGTATTCGGCATCAAAAAAAGCTAAATGAATATGTTGAAGGCAGGACGGAGCTATTGTTCGAGCAAAAACACATGAAACTCCCGCAATTCAGCAGTCATGTGAAAAGAACAGCAAAAACACAAAAACGGGACAAAACACGGTCACTGCTCTGTCTTTTAGTCTTATTTTCTCAGTCACTTAATCTATAGGATTAATACACAAAAAGTGCCCCCGGATGTTTGTGTCACTGCAGAAAACAAACGAAATATAACAATGAAAATGATATGGTCACTGCCAGACAGCTCACTGAGGAACATCACAACAATAACGCCACATTAACGAACTCTTAAACATTATATTAGTATCAAGCTAGCATGTTGTATGAGCCCTTTCCCACACAAAGTTTAACACTAAATCCAGATTAAATGTAGACATTTGTAGCTTTCAACATCCAAAGTGCCCCCAAATGTAGTCAGTCACAAAATGTTGACTTGATGTAAAGGTTCTTTACCAATTTAAAATGTTCCTCACATAATTATCTCCATTACAAACACCTTTCTTTATGGAACCAAAAGTGGTTCTTCTTTGGCATCCCTCAAGGAACCATTTGAAGGCCTTTTATGTTTAACAGTGTGCCATTCTAAACTGTTCAACAACACTAAAACAAAGTGCCCCCAAATGTAATCAGTCAGAAAAAACATTGGTGTCTGAATTTTGCTTCTTTAGTTTTGCACTGGAGCTACGAAGCTAATACAGCTAGTACTGAAAGCAGTTAGCATTGTTGCAAACCACACGTCTAAATCATTGCACAAAACAAACTAAATGTAATAACGAAAATGACATGGTCACTGCCAGACAGCTCAACGAGGAACATCACAACAATAACGTCAGCGAGCCCTTTCCCACACAAAGTTTAACGCTAAATCTAGATTAAATGTCTTTTTTTTTTTTTTTGTGAACCCAAATGAAGCAAACATTGGATGCACATTGGATCAACGGTCATTTTTAGTTACTACTGTAGATGTTTATTAAGAGAAGTAAATTGCTCATTTCTAAATGATTAAATATATACAGCAGTCAATTATCATTTTTATTAGAGGACAACATGATGATTAATCCAAATAAAGGCAATGCTGGTGGCCTTTGCTAAATATATTCAGTAATCAATTTTCATTTTATTCAGAGTAAAACACTATAGATTTTTAAACCAATAAAGCTAACGCTGGTGTCATTTACTAAATATACAGCTATTAATTAGCTACCATTTAAGTCAGAGCACAATTCTTCTACAATACTATGCGGTCATATGCAGCCTTGACTACCACTGCAAGTGTTTGGAGTGACCACATGACAATGCGTGTCTGAGGCACGTTGGGGCACGTTCATACTCGTACTCAATGCTGTACGCTTATGATCGGATTACCCAGAGCCTATTTCAATGTCAGGGGTCAAATGTATGGGATGTATGTCATACTGCTGTCTAGAAAACTGGACAAAAGCATGGGTAGAACTAGGGCTTCCAGATGCTTTTGTTAATCCTGCATACATCGGTCAGCTTAAAGCAACAAATCACCACCAGCCAGGTCAAAGCCACCACTGCATTCTCGCAATCTGTATGCGAGATGTGACATACCCATGAGGCATTGCAGCAGTGAGTGATAGGTGGGGGCTTGCACAGGGCTGTGAACAGTGTCTGCAGTACACAAAACCCTTATGATTTCACCCCTGGTGGTGAGCTACATGTGTTTTTGTGTATGTTGTTGCAAAGCACTAGTAAGTGATGATGTATTAAATGCATCAACCTCTCAGGCTTCTGCACACAAATGGTTCTTTGAGGGATGCCATAGAAGAACCACGTTTGGTTCCTTAAAATGGGCATGTATGTAATAGAGTTAATGATCTTGTAAATGTCTTGTCTCAAGAAAGGATCTTTAACAATTTAAAGGTTCCACACATCTCTATTATGAAACATTTTTCCTTATGGCATCCCTCAAAGAACCATTTGAAGGCCCTTTATTTCTTTATTATTTTTTTTTTACAGTGTGGCATTCTGGACTGTTCGACCACACTACAAACATGCTACACAAGCAAGTACATTTTACAAGCAAGTAAAAAAGCAAAAACAATTAGGAATATCAGATATTTAGACTAGATTTAGGATTTTACTTCCTTAAATTTCATTTTCTGCAGTGCAAGAACCACACAAAACCCATGTGTTTACAAAGTATTACATGCAAATTCACAATCTGTCCACCCTGAAAAAAGTGCAGAAACCCAAATTATTTAGTACTGTATTTGTCTTTGCAGATCATGTGTGTTTGGGTATAAAAAAATAAAAAAATAAACAAAAACATATGCACACTATATGTCCAAATGTTTGTGGACGCTCCTTCTAAAGAATGCATTTAGCTACTTTAAATTCGCAGACATGCGAATGCGCACACACACACACACACACACACACACACACACACACACACACACACACACACACACACACACACACACACACAACTTGTCTAGTCACCGTACAGAAGTACTGCCAATTGAATAGCACAATCTGGAAGAATTAAACTTGAACCTAATGGCGTGAGCTAGAGGGGTATTAAAGCCTCCCCCACAGTGGAACTGTGTTCTCTGGAATGGATGGTGCTCCATCCAAAACTTTTGGGATGAGGTGGGTGATGATCTTGCAACATCCTGACCTCACTAATGCTCTTGTCCCTGAATGCAATCAAATCCTCACATCAACACTCCAAAATCTAGTAGAAAGCCTTCCCTGAAAAGCAGTGGCAGGTACTTAAAAAAATAGGAACACACATTCGTTCCTCGCTCAGTACAAATGCGATTTGCTGGAAAAATGCACCATTCCCTTGTGTCTTCATCAGCACGGCTGTGGGAGACTGTATTGCCTCCCTTTAGTTAAGAAAGAAGCAGAGTTTGCTGTTCCCTGCATTCCCACCATAGCTCACAGAGCAGACGTAATCTCTGACTTTGTGAAAGTCCTCCCTTTTATTTTGTTTACCACTGATAAAACACCTCAGGGTCACAGAAAACTCCTCTCTACAGCTGCAAACAGCTGCTACTGCTTGCTGAGATTTCACATGGGAAAAAAAACTACAACACAGAGCATCCCTTGCGCTCTACTGCCTATCGAATGCTTGGGCAGGCATATTTCAGAGTGATGCTAGATTTGATTAACCAGTACTTGGTATCTGAATATCTGAAAAAACCAGATGAAGATTTAAACAGATGAAGATCTAAACATCTCTCCGTTTCAAATGCTAAATTCCTCCAAACGGGCAAAGAAAACATGCTCATTTGGCAGAAAACATTGAGTTAACTTTTGACACTTGGCCAAGCGTAAGGATCTGAGCATCCACAAGAAGAGCCATATCATCATCGCTAGACGACTGGGTCAAAACATTTCCAAAAAGGCAGGTCCTTTGAGGTGTTCCTGCTATGCAGCGGTCAGCACCTACCAAGCATGGTCCAAGGAAGGACAACTGGTGAACTGGTGAGAGGGTCACAGGCGTCCAAGGCTTACTGATGCAATACATGGAGGCCCCACCTCACAAATTTTAGGACTGCTGGATCTGCTGACAATGTCTTGGTGCCAGATACCAATGGGTCAGAGCTGTTTTGGCAGCACAAGGGGGACCTGCTCAATATTAGGAGGGTGTTTGTAATGTTATGGTATTGTATTGTGTGGCAATTTGGACAATGACAGAAGGACTGTCCAGTATAATTAAAACAGGAATGCTCCTGGCTGTACATTTCACAAACTAGTGGTGAGGGTCAACAGGGTCGGCAAACTGCCCAAATCTCTCAATCAGATTGGCCGCATGCTCTTTCTGCTTACCACGAACTAACTAATCCTATGATGGATATCAGATGTTGACATCTAGTCATCAGCGCTAATCCTGTCACAGCCATTATGCAATTCGCTAAAGCTCAGTGCCAGCCGATTAGCCCTGCCATACGTCACCCTGATCACTCCAAAGTGCCTTCTGTTTGACATTGTTATCAGAGCCACAGACAAACAAGGTTTTCAGGTGTGCACACATGGTACATGGGTGCTAGTTGTGTAATTTGGCGTCCGCATAACAGGCAAATGGTCTGCCAAAGAGCTGGGTGATAAGTTCACTCAACAAAACGTCTAGAGCTCGGAGGCAGTAGGAGTGTGGCGCACGGCCTGACCATGCTGGGGTTGGGTTTTTTATTGGGTTCCTCCTAATTTTTAAACAATTTCCTAATTAAGCGAATGCTTTATCCCCAAGATGTACATTTTGGCATTGTGCCATTGAGTATTTATGACATGACCTTATGATCTTCTGACATGTTAGCGACTTGCGTCACAGCAGTACAACTAGGCCGTCCTATTTTGAAGGCTCTTGCGTATGCAGCTGAGAAACGTGTCCTTCTTTTCCATGGCAACGATCCTTCACCAGTCAACATATCCCAAGATTGGGATTGGGTTGCTAGGTGACAGGGCGGCATCTCGTGACGCAACGGTAAGAGCAGGAACAGCAGTGCTGGGACAAACAGGAAATCCGGTGTAGAGCAGGCCGCCTCTTTTCTTTGACTATGCCTTCATATACCGTGTTCTACGAAGAACGCAGCCCTTAAATTGGGATGCTGGTATTGTTACACCCCTACTTTTTAAGACAGTATCAGTACTGTCAGGTTAGGATCACACCACTCTCTAGATGTCCGAATGGCTGTCGAGAAGTACAGCCAATAGAACAGGACTTTCTGCAGCAGATAAACATGAACCTATTGGCACCATGGTGTGGGCTAGAGGGGTATAAAGCCCCCCCCCCCCCAGCACTGAGCTGTGGAGCAGTGGAACTGTGTTCTCTGGAATGATGGATGGTGCTTCTGGGATGAGTTGGGGATGAAGTGGGGTGGAGATCATCCAACATCCTGACCTCACTAACACTCTCGTCACAGAAAAAAATTAAAAATTTTGGAGAATACCTTCCCTGGACAGAAGAGGCTGTTACTCCAACAAAAGCAGAATACACTTCTTAATAGCCTTAATGTAAGAAAAAAACAATGAATGAGCGGGTGTCCCAATACTTTTGTCCATGTAGACCTGGGACCTGAGACCTGGTATTAAGAGTTGGTTGGTGATTTTGCTTGTCAGTCAAAGTGTCTGTGTGTCCCATCATGTCTGCTAAATTGGACCCTCCTAGACTTGAACCTATGTATCCTCAACATTAGAAGGAACCACATACTGACACCCATGGCTCACTTTCCACCCAGTCAGTGACTATCCTTTTTTTTTTACTCACTACGTACACTTCCTTGTCTGTCTTTTCTTTTTTTTTGAACCATTTGCTGTTGCCATCATTATGTGTAATCACAAGCCCATTGATCTTCAAGAATCCCAGAAAAACACTACATGGCGGAGAGGACGTTCAGAGAAAGCCCTTTTATTAGATCAACACCACTTTGTTCTTTATATAATGCCGGTACGTAGAGTCACTTGCTCGGAGATCAGTACACACATACCATGACAACAACAGATAGCATCACTCAAGTCTGGCTTTAGCCAGATTAGAGGATACAAAATCCCACACCTTCACCATTAGTTTACATAACTCAAGGGACTGAACGAGGATTAGAGAACGGGAAGGCTACCAGCAGTGCTAGCATTTAAGCCAGCACAAACAAACTATATAGAACAGTGCACATTCGTTCTCCTACGATCTATCCAACATAAAAGAGGCTAGAATAAAAAATGGCCTCTATTATTCTTTGCAATGATCCCACTGACGAGGAGCCAAGTGATGATTAAGATGTGGTAGCATGTACACTAGCGACAGCAAACTACATGAAAGCGTGTCTCAGAAGAATGAGCAGTTCCACCACAAAGCCCCTCACACAAAAAGGGGCTAACTTCTACTCAAAAGATTACTGCATATTCCCTCAATTATGCCTTCAGACAATGCCGCTGGCCATTTGTCTTGCATGAAGCATGGTTTTTGGCAGTTGCCCCTGGCGAAAAAAGTCCAACAAGACAAACAAAAACGTCAAACAAAGTAGGGAAAGAGGGCATCGGGCAATGGCCTCCTGAAGCAGTTCCCACGTTCATGACTCGGACACAGTTCCTGCCCACTAAAGGGGAGGAGGAGGAGGAGGGGGATGCATATAAAAAAAAAAGAAGGCTACACTCTGTTAATACGTCAATTAAAAGTTCTCGAGGGACAGTAAAGAATACAATTAAGCAAAAACACTTGTTCTTTAAACAAACAAGCTCTGAGACAATAAGGACTTGAGCAGGGCGCATTAATTTGAAAGCCCTTCCAATCCTATAAACACTGCCACTGTTCGGAGCACATGGGAAGAAACTAGAAGCGAGAAAGTCCCAGCTCGCACTCACACTGAATGTCTGCAAAGGCCTTATTTTGCGTCAGTGTAACCATATCTATTCATGCTGCGGACAGCATTGGAGGGTGTTAGTCTGCCATTGCTATATTTACAGGAGCTTAGCTTACCATCTGCCCCCTGTACTGGCCACACCAGTATGTCTGACATGAAATGACTGCTGAAAAACACATCCGACAGATGAAAATTGGGCTACAGGATGGTAACTGAAGGTATCAGAGATAAATGTTTTCAATATGATCCAATATGTTTTCTCAGCTTTAAAATGAGAAATGGGCTGTTTTTAATGCCATTTTTCAGACCTAAACGAAGTCATTTTCCAGAGAGTGTTTATCTGAGGAATGCTTCCTTCTAGAGAAACGTACCATCAGAATTGTTACTGACGTCAGAAGAAGTGTTAAAGACACATCACACATTAAGACATTACACAAAATAGTACTAAATATGCTCCCTAATGCTTGAGACATTGTTCCCTGACAATTCGGAGAGGTTTGGCCTAAAATGTGTTTTATATAAGGTACACATACAGAGTGTCGAAGAAATAGTCCCAAAAGACAGATTTACCACTATTTTACCATTGCGTACATATAAAACAGTACAAAACAGGGGCTCCAAGTGGCTCTGTGGTTTCACATGCTACCACTAAGACCTGGGAGTTGGGAGTTCGAATCCCGAGCCATGCTGCTTTGCCAAAAGTGGCGGGAGTCCTAGAGGGCACAATTGGCCATTGTCTCTCCGGGTGGGTAGACAGCTCTCTCTCCCCTCGCAACTCTAGAAGCGATGTTGCACGGATGTCTGTGGTGGAGCTGGGGACCCAGCGCTTTCCTCAAAGCGTGTTGGCTGCCTAGTGCTGCCACATTGGCAGCGGTTAGAAAAGAGGCGGTGGCTGGCTTCTAGTGTTGGGAGCACTGCTAGTGCTAGGGAGAGCTGCGAACGGGTGGGTTAATTGGTAGTACCAAATAGGGAAAATAGGGGAAAATCTGGTAAATGATATAGATATTATATATATGATAACAGTTTCCCTGATTTTTGGTTTAAATCAAGTGAGAGTCTGGAAGTTTCTCTACAATGGAGCTTTTTACATCAAACCACTGTAAACATTGACTTTACATAAGTTTACATTTGAACTAAAACTGCTAAATTATCTGTTAATTACAGGAAAAAAGCACAGTGGAGTTCCCCCTTAAGATGAGCATCAGTATCTTGAGCTAGCATGTTCTAACCATCAAGCTACCCTGGAAGAAACACACAGCTAACATCACAATACACAGTGTGAGAACGGGCAATTTCAGGCTAAATTTGTTACGAAATTGGAACTGATTCACTTGCAGGAACACCCCCTGAACATGGTGCCAGTCCGCGCGTTCACACCTCCACTGCAACTGAGCATCCCTCAAACATCTAATCATGAATCTTCTGCTGATACTGGCCCACAGATATGAATGACATGCCATCTCTATAATCAATCAATTCTCCACTTCAAATCACCATAAAATATGATGCCGTCCATCTTTAGTTTCCCTCACAAACTCTTATTCATGTTCAAACAGAACGCTCTTCATGCAGAAGGGGAAAAAAAAGTCAATTATACGTCATGTTGTGCTTGCTGGCCTCTCTGTAGGCTCTAAGTGTTATGTGCTAATCGCTCGGTGTGATGGCAGCCGCGTGTGTGTGTGACCGAGCGAATCTGCTCAGCCTGTTGGCACCCACGCAAACACACACAGCAATGAGAAGGCCAGTTCAGCCACAAGAACATTAGGTCTCCAGCCCACGTGTTTTGACAACACCCAAAGAAGCAATACTGCTGTTCTTGTGTATTAATGCCTCATTTTCTGCATTCAAATAGATTCAAAATACATTTCCTGAACATTCATATGACATTCAAATGATGAGACGCGAACCGCAGGTCTATTGCCACCTATGCTTAAAACACACCAAGCATTTAACATAACTAAGGAGGTAATGCATTTGCTTCAAACGACTGCATCAGTCTGTGTGTATGGCTGGTGAAGGTCCAGACAGCATCCTTTGGAGATTTCACAGAAGTTTGGCCTCTCATCACCTTTGGTCAACTCTGTGAGGTCTAATGCATTTGAACCTTGTTCATTTGCAGACCCAGCACTGCCAACAGCTTTCATGCCCCACTCTTGATAAAAAGAGTGAATGATTTAGGACACAATGAGTGGTAATTAAGTAATTAAGAGCTCAGGACATCTGACGCTTTGTGCAATGGTGAAAAGCTTCAGTGATCGTGGCTTCTTGGAAATGGCAGTCCACAATTCTCTACTGAACCACGCTTAAAATCTTAAAACACCGAAATAGCTTTGGTTCTTTCCCATCTTCCAGGTACGTAATCTGTTATTAGCCGCCAGGTCTGACGCAGAGGCTAAGTCCCATGTGGTTCTGCTTCTAATCTTCTGCTTTTGTCACAATGCGAGATTTATCCTCCTCACAAATACACACAGCTATTTAGAGTGCTTTAGAGAGATTGCAGGGGAGAGCATTTAATCACTTGCAAAAGGAATGATTCGGAGAAGAATCCTCATTACAGCTACGTGAGCTTCCTACCGATCGGCACATCTCGGATGGTACGCGACTAGTTATTGATGTGGGGGTCTAAGAAAGATAGTATCTCATGCGGTTATTGACTGCTGGGGCGAAATTGCCATGGTAGCCTTTATGGGTCCTGCAGCTAGTCCACATTTGTTTGTATTCTACCTCCGAATGCACTTGAGCCTGGCCAGCGTTCAATAACCCTCAGTTCTCACGCGTGAACATGCAGATGAAGTAGGAACTGAAGAAGTATTACCCCTGGGGGAGTCGGAGGACTGGATTAAAAAGCCAGGCATTAGAAGTTTGAATAGGCTACACAGTTGCAGCCCAGAAAAGACACAGGTGTGCTTTCTGGGCCCAGTGTTTAAGATTTCACTCTCCAGGCTTTTTATTCAGTTTTCAGTCATGTTTTAACTGAAGTCAATGAAGTGTTGCTGCAGTTAATGGGTTTCTGCTTCCACAGAAAAGCTAGACAGAGAAGCGGACACATTGTTTTTTGTTATGAATGTATTTTAATGAGCAAACAGTTGGTTGTGAAATTTCTTTTGAAAGGTCCATAGAAAGCATTTATTCAGTATTTTAGGTTGTTTTTGATGAATTAATAGTAGACGTGTGACATTGGTTGGGGCAAAAAGCACCTTTCCCCAAGCAGTCAAAAGCAGCTTCCTCTGGTCAGCTAGGGTAAGCTTTTAGCCTAGTACAGATACCAGCAGCAACCCGGTATCTCTGAACGGTGCTTCCCCCTTTCAGGTAGTGGCAGCTTCGAGCACAGCATGAACTGCAGTGGTCCTTCTCCAAGTCCTGCCCCCCCTGTAAGCTAGGTTTAGCTTTTAGCCTAGCACAGATACCAGCAGCAACCTTTCTCTGACCAATTGTGTGAATAGGTAAGGCAAAATTTTTGTAGGCTGACGTGGTGGATATACAACACATTGGATTTTCGTGGCGTCACAAATAAACACAAATTCAAAACGATCGTTTTTTGTCTGCATGGGCTGAAGAGCCGTTTTGTTATTGTTCTTTTAATGGTAAGGCTACTACAAATTGTTTAGTAAATACTGTAGCACAGCACTATTATGTTAAATTTAAGACTGCATATCGGAATTGCCGTAGTCAGCTTTCCCTCTTGAAGTGAATGCCTTACCGATTTGCAGCAGCACAGGCGTCACCAGGGCTGTTTCCATTGCGTAGCAGAACTCCCGTCCGAACATGACGGCTCCATGCATAACCCACTGGCGCAGGGGGATGCGGTCTATAGAACCCTCACTCGCTGACTCGTCCTGACTCTCCAGGTCCCGCCCACTGGCTCCGCCCACTCCATTAGCCCTGCCTCCTCCTCCGCCTCCTCCTCCCGAGCCTCCAGTGGCTGCCTTGGCAGGGACCACCACGACCTCCTGCACTTGCACAGTATCCGCATCAGTGTTCTGGGGGGCCATCGTTGTCGGCATTCAACCAGCAAGAAAAAGAACACGTCCGGCTCCGCAGATGCACTACGCGCGGCACAGAAATTTCAACGAAAAGCGCAAAGTAAAAACTAAAACTGAAACTGAACAAAACTAAACAAAGCAAAGCGACAGCACGTTTATATCCAAGCAGCTCCTTTGGGTAGATGATCTCACGTCGTCTGGAGGATCTTAACGGACAAACGAAGCCAAAAAAAAGGAAAGATAAAGAAAATCAAATCACTCAGTGCACAAAATACATTCCGAGTAGGACTTCTTAAGGACGCGTTGTGGAGCACTCAGCAGAGCCTTGTCGGGGGGTTTTTGGTATGCAACCGTGAGGGAGATATGGCTTTGTCGTGAGGTCACTCCCTTTGGTGTTTGCCAATGTGTGTGAGAGTATGAGTGAAATTGTGTGTTGCATGTGTGTATGTGCAAACGTGAATGAATGTATGTGTGTGTGGTGTGTGTGTGTGGTGTGTGTGTGTGTGTATGTGGTGCGTATGTGTGCGGTGTGTGTGTGTGTGTGTATTTACTGTCTACTAGAAACAGTAAAAATCCATATCATTTGCCATTCAGTTAATACAAGTTTCATGATTTCGGTGGAGGAGGTGTTGTAGAGGGAGGGCAGGTGGCAGGCCGGTGGGCAGGAGACACAGGTCGGAGCTCGCCGGTGAATCCCCATCGAGTGGCTGATCAATCTGTTTGAGAAAGAGGGAGAAAGTAAGCAAGAAAGAGTTAGTATTCACATACACAATAATATGAAAAGGTACATATGCAGCACTGTACCTTACTATAAGGCTGCCATTATGGACTATACCAGTAACTAAGTGTTTATTCTGATAATTAACTGAGTAATCTTTGTTTGTAAATAAGGCCAAACCAGTAAAATAGACTTTATGGGATTTTCTGACCCCTAGTTTATTTGCTATGGTCTGAATCATATAGCAAGTCTGTAAACTCCGAGCGGTTTCTCCTTGTACTTAAGGGTCTTATGCAGTTGTTTTGATCCACATCTAAGTGCGATTACTGTGTTCACACCTGCCCAAACAAACCACACCAAGGCTAAAAGTGAATCAGAGTCCAACCAGAACTAATCATGCACAGCCTTTCCAAGATTCCAAACCCATCATATACCCATCATAGACTGTGTTCACAGTCCAAGCCTCATTCCCCAATTCAGATGATTTGCTTAGATCTGATTGGTCAGATTTTTGTAGTGTGAATGAACCTATGCATGTAACGACCTGAAAGGGCACATCCATCAATCCATCATCCAATCAATAATGCCACGTGAATGAACCATGTCCCTGGTGAGCGGCAAACTAAGGCAGAATCCCAAATAGACGAAGCACGAATAAGAAAGCATGAATTCCTTCTATTCCCTAGTTCACTAGTAAGTCCAGTAGACATCTGACCTTGCACTCATGTGCGGCTGCTTAGGATCATTAGCAACGCTTTCCTACAGAGATTATGAAAGCTATATTCGCACAATTGAAATGCCTTGGTCAGCAATAAAAGGAGAAAATGGTTTCCCCTTCTGATGACTCGTACAGGAAGGTCATACTTGTACAGGTGCTGCTGCACAGTAGAACGGTGCACCACTACTCTGCTAAATCTTACAGAGGGTCTTTTGAGGTCAAACGGGTGGTTTGGATTTGCCTTTCTAGCAATTTCACAAGCAATTGTCTCTGAAAGCTTTCTTGGGCTTCTAAACCTCAACATGACCTCCAACATTCCTAAATTACATCACAAACTGAGGAAACTAGCTGAGAATAGCACTTTGCAATGTTCTTATAGGCTTCTCTTGTTTTGTGGGCATCAGTTATTATCATTTTCAGAGTGCTCAGGAGATGCTTAGAGGAGCCCATGGCTGCAGATTGTTGGTCAAGGTCTTAAAGAGTCAAAGTATTACTAAAGCTTTGATATTTGCATCACCTTGACCTTCCTAGCGATCATAACGAGCACTTGTGCATGGCTCCTTTCCTTTTTTCCTTTAAAAACTGAACAAAAAGAATTCTGCTGTCCGGATACCTTTGGGTACTACGCTAGGCTTGCGTGAGAGCGGCGTAGACTGGCCTTTCTAGAACATTCCTTTTTCTGCAAAGACTGACCAGAATGCCCTTTAATAAGCATCAGTCAGGGTTCCTTCAGTCCAGCTGAGAACGAACAAGGAGGAATTAGCATGTTTGTAGGGATTGTGCACCAATCGCAGCTCTGTGCCAAAGAAACACCACGCTTCTCAGAAGAATAAGTCCTGCAAGCAAAGATCCGACACGTGAAAGCAAGCAAAAAAACAGCCTGCCCTGCGGTGCAGCTTATTAAGCTTCTTAACGTGATTGAAAACGGGAGGGAAAAGAAAAAAAGGAAAAAAGAAAAGCAGGGCATGCACGAGTATGCTGCTGAAACCTGAATACGTCTCTCTCACACACAGAAAAAGGACTTTGCTCAGGTTTCTCCTGCCCTCTTTTTTCCTAATAGCTAAAACAGAGCTAGTATTGTAATGGAGGGGCACTGAGAGACGTGCTGATTATGCTAGGCTGCGCTGAGTGCACGGATTAACCTCCATTGGAGAAACAAGCACTGAGGAAACCTCATCAGCGAAAAGTGATATATTATCATTGAATTGGGCTACTGGATACTGGAACTGTGCTTCTTGTGCAAGAGACTGATAAGCGTTGTGTAATAACACTTTAGAGCTTTATGGCCATGGTTTATGGTTGGGCTTTATTGATTCATAAATATGGAAAGTGTCATCTCAGCCAAGGAATTCAATAAAAAGATCAGCCATGGAATTTCAAAGACTAAATGACCCCCTACGTACACCTTGTGCCACCACAACAGATCTGACCATTCAAGGAATGGACTCCACAAGACCCTGGAAGTTGTCCTGTGGTATCTGGCACTAAGACCTGTACGTTGTGAGGTAGGGCCTCCATGGGCCGCTTCAATGAGCCTTAGCTGCCCGGTTCACCGGTTCTCCTTTTTTGGAGCACTTTTGGTAGGTACTGACCACTGCATACCGGGAACAGCCCGCAGGACCTGCCTGATGTTTTGGAGAGGTTTTGACCTAGTCGTCTAGCCATTACAGCTTGACCCTTGTCAAAGGGGCGCAGATTCTAATGCTAATGATTTTCCTGCTTTTAACACATCACCTTCAAGTGACCCTTTGATTATCGTCAGTGGCATCGGTCAATGTTTTTCTACTTTACCTGTCCAGTATACTGTCCAGCTGATCAGAGTATACTTTATACAATTAATAACAACTACAAGTACAGTGATATTCTGGTGATCAAGTACAGCGTCCTAACCAGCCTATAGAATCTTCTCAAACCAACCATGTGTTCACGACCTACAGATTACAACAGGAACCAATTAGTCTGATGGCAACCCAAGGCAGGCAAGAACACCTTCTTGGATTGCAGATGGCTTTCATCCTAGACACAAGTCTAATCTGGTACCTGATGCCAGAACCAATCATTTAATCAACAACCTAAAAGGTTATTAGATGGCCTGCTTTCAGAGTCAGGGTTAAAGCAAGCTTTTTTTGACAATACAATGGTTGATCCTGGTGCAGGTAACTAGTATCTAATGGCGAACTCCTAAAATGATACCATCCCGTTCTGCAACTGTAACTTGAGTCTCTTTTCTCACTTTGGCCACTCAAGGTCCTTTTTCCATTCCGTGGCTACCTGGTGACAATCACACTTCTCAAATCACTCTCCAGCACATCAGCTAGCAGAGCAGCAGGGGACTGAACTTCACCACCTCAGCTGTGATGTAACCACTCCTTTCACATGAACGCTTCACCACGCTCCAGGGAGCCTGGGCATGGGCCGGTTTCTCGAAGCCGATGAAGGGAACAAGGATACAGCAGATGTTCTGAATCTTCTACGGAAGACTTGCGGCCTTGATCAAAAACCCATCCTGCGTCTCGCTAGGCTTCACTCTACTGATGCATATAAATGGCTCAAGCCAATCTGTCTGTCTAGATTGCTTGGAGAGGCTCCTTCACCTGCAGAAATGTTTAACATGGAAAGACGAAATGCATCCATGCCGCAGAACAAAGACGAAAGCTTGAAAGAGGACAGGGTTCTCTCAGGCTTTCGAGAAGATCTGCATTCATCAGAAGCTCATTTGGTATGCACAAATAAGGTCAGAGCATGAAGGAAAATGTACTGTTCATGTATGGCTCAAAAGTATGGGTCTGAAAACAGTAGTAAACTGTATACTGACAGCCGGGAGTGCAAGACAGGATGACAAGCCATTAACTGATCTTCCCGAGAAGGAAAGGTGGTGCCTGGTGGGGGTTGGACAAGAGTAGAAAGGTTACACTGCCTGAAGTATCAATATGAAGGAGCTCTTCACAAATGCAGGCAGGCATCAAGTGACCACATTAGCATGGAAGGCAGAGAGCTGACTCCTTCCATCCATCATTTATGGTGTGAGCATGGAGGGGCAGGAGGAGGGGGGGGGGCTCAAATGTGGAGTGTGTACACCTTTTCCCTCTCCACAACAGGCGGTACAGTCTCAGGGTCAGGTTTCTTCATTGGAAACACTACTGGCACAATACCAATTCCACGATAAAGGATGGTTTAGCAAATTGTCAGGTCTGTACAATTTCTCCCTTCCACCGAATTCAGCAGGTAAGCCAAGTCATATTTGTTGCCCGAGGACATGCACTAATAAAAGCAATTGCTTGCTTACGTGGTGTACATTTATGGCATTTGGCTGAAGCTCTTATCCAGGGCACCTTGCATTTAAAATCACACAAGTACAGGAAGTGTTTTTAACGTTTAGAGTCTTGGCCTTATTGACTCTTATTGGCGTAGTTTGGTATGCCTGCCTGGCAGCGAGCGGCGTTGTTTCCCCACTACCCTACACTACTTTTCAGGCTCATTTATGATCAACGATAAATCTGGACACGGACAAACCGCTGTAACGACATTCAGAGCTCCAGTGCACAGGAATTTACAGGCTCTCACAGCTGGTGCTCAGAGTTCAACATCTTGAGAGACACTGCACAAAGCATTACAAAGGCTCTACACGTTTGCAGTGGACTAAGGGGCTGCCACTGTAATTAAAGGATTGCTGGTTTGGATCCCGGGTCATGCCGCTTGCCATCAGCAGCTGGAGTTTGAGAGAGCACAATAGGGGTGGGTTGATATCACTTCCACCCCACATTACTCCTAGCGTGATGTTGGTCAGAACAGGCATCCGTTAGCTGTTGTATCGGAGCTGGGGAGCCTTGCTTTCCTCAGAGTGTGCTGGCTACCTAGCAATGCTGCATCTGTGGCAGTTCGAAAAGAGGCTCTGGCTAGCTTCACATGTGTGTGAACACGGCATTAGGAAGACAATTGGTACGGGCACCCAGAATTCCAGAGGACTTCTAAGAAAAAAACTTTTCGTTTTCATTACCAAACCAAACCAAAAACATTCCCCACGCCATTACACCACCTCAGCCAGCCTGGTCATGACACAAGGCAGGTTGGGTTCATGGATTCATGCTGCTGGCACTGAATTCTGACCGTGCGATCTGTGTGACTCAGCAGAAATCAAGATTCATCAGACAAGGTTATGTTTCTCCAGTCTTCAGGTTCAGATATTAGATATTTGGGGTTTTGGCAATCACTTGGCAAGTTCACGGATGGTGTCTTTCAGCAGTTTACACATAGCAACTGAGCCAGCACAGAGCGAACACCGACTTGCCTCTGACCTGAGGCTCTTGTCGGCAATCTGACAATTGCCAGTGACACCCAGAATTCCAGAAAACTTCGAAGGAAACACATCACCTGACGTTTTTAAGGTAGTTACACAACCCTGCTCGCACCGGGTTCGACTCCCCCTGCTTACCACACACACACAGACACACACCGTCTTGTTAACGCTTCTATTCTCTATAACAGTCTACTCTTTGGAACAATGAGATCCGATTTTGATGCCCCCCTGCAATCTGAAATAGTACTCCATAACTGATACGGGTTAGGAGTGCAATCCTGTCTCTCTGAGTCAGTCATTCTCACAGGCACACACACACACACATACATAAACACTTGGCCCTATTAATCATTCAGGATATGAATGAGCTGAAGGGATCCTAATCCATCGGTGATAAGAACAGCCCGTCCCCAGGTTCTCTGAAACAGCAAGAATTGAGAGAGCTCTCAATGGGCAGTTGAGAAGAAAGCCATTCAGCAAACAATACAGGCATCAAAGGTACGACAATAGCCTCCATTACCTGGTAGCACAGACAGAAACCCGAGGCTTTCACTAGGGGTTGGCAATATAATGACATGTCATCAATAACATGATAGTCATAATACAATTTCCTCTGTACCATTGGGGTATCTAGAGCACAGACCATAAGAGCAACAGATCCAGACCCATTATAGAGAACCTATTGCAGAGTAACAGTGATGCTTTCTGATCTCCAAGCTGCAATACATCTTTTGGAAAATGCCTATTACAATCAAATTGGAAATATTTGTTAGAAAATGTAGCCATTGTGTAAAGTGTGGCCATGAAGGGACGCACAAGGTCATCAACAGTACTCAAACCAGCTGTGGGTGTTTATGCCATGGTGAATGGTGTTAACAGGCCCAAAGTATGCCAAGAAACCATTCCCCCACACCATATCACCACCTCAAACTGCCTGGACTGTTCACACAAAGAAGTTGGGTTCATTGATTCATGCTGTTGGTACCACAATTTTGACCCTACCATCTGTGTACCTCAAAATTCATCAAACCAGGCCATGTTTGATAGACCAGTGCCCAACTGCATCCTCAGCTTTCTGTTCTTGGCGGACTTTCTTCCCACCCGATACATAAGCACATAACCTCTCTCTCTAGGCCAATGCATAGGGAACTCAGAGTGTTGTGTTCTGCATGACTTGAGCCATTCTGTACTGATCTGACCTACAATCTATCTACAGAAAAAGTAACTTGAACTACTGGATGTCAAAGTGGTTGCGATTACTACAGCTGATAACCTGACTTGTGTTACAAAGTCAACATGCAGTGCTCTGTCTATCCCTCCCACACACAGACACATGAGGGATGTCATTCATGCTAAACAGGCTGAAAAAGTGGGTGAGGGTGAAAGCCTGAGTGAATCTAAAAGTTCAAGGTCAGAAATAAGCGAGGCAACCAGTTTCATGAATGTTCCAACCCAAATCAACCCCAAAATATCTAGTAGATCTCCAAAAGGATAGTTGATGACCTCTGCTACAATCTGCTGTACGTCTCAGGTGTCTGAACTTTTGCATACAACTGAATTTAGTACAGTCTGGTGATGTGTTATTCACTGGACTACCTGTGCCAAACATGCAGACACTTCGTCATTTCCTATGGGGGCATAATGCGTACCAACGAGTGGTGCCAGGCCTGACTAGCAGGCTGCTACTCTCTCTTGCACTCTCCAATGGGACTCTATGGCTCCTCAGCAGAGAAGGCACGGCACCTGGGTTTTGCCTTGCTTTGACAATAAAGATAGCTCTTTAGTAGGACAGGTACCATGCTCAATTCCTCTTTAAGAGAGCTGAGAGAGATGGAAGAGAGAGCGAGAGGGAGAGCGAGAGAGTAAGAGGGGGAGAGATGTTAGTGGAGAGAAGTGATCTTATATGGCATGGAAAGAAAGGGCTTTGCAGGTTAAAGTGCTGCTCTGGTATAAAATAACACGCTAGTGTTACAGATCCAGAAAACCCAGGAGAAAAAAAGCCTCACTCCCCTGAAAAACAAGCTCACCACAGATTCCTTCAGCACTCAAATTGGTTTGTTGGTTCTTCTACTACTCTCTCTTACAGTTCACTGCTCACTGGCAGGTAGTAGTGTTATCTGTTATGCCACACCATACACAGAATTGGGCTAGTCATGGATTTGAACCTGGGACCCCTCGCATCATATCCCTAGACAAATGAGGCAAAGGAGTCCGACAACTTAATAAGATAACACCTCATTTGCATATAATAAGTAATACAAAAATGAACTGTCCTAATGTAAGTAATCAACTGGGGAAGTTTCACAGTGATCTCAGGGTTAACATATTTACCCTATTCACCTGTAGTGTACTGATACTTGTGTGTTCAGCATGTAGGCCTGCAAATGAATGCCCATAGGTAACAGTTTGTATATCAGGTAAACATTTCATTATTAGGGTTTGGGTGAGCAAACTAAGCATGCCAATTAGCTTGTGCACGCAAGCACGTGGCAGACCTAAATTACAGTGTATGTTATCCAGGCTGTAGAGCTAGTTGACTGTGGAGCTGTTGTCACATTGAAATAGGTACCTACGGGCCAAGTGTTGAGAAGCCCCCTTAAAGAGTTGGTGTGTTGGGCCACCATGATAACCCTCAAGAGCAGAGCTACAGCATTTAGGTCACTTTCACCAAATAAAGCAGGGGTGTCTCATTCCGCTTCTAGAGGGCCTCAGTCCAGAACTGAGCACTGCCTGATGAAGTCCCTGAGCAAATAAACTAGGTGCGTTAGTCAGCTACAAGGCTGAGGTCAGTATGTGTGGTCAAGTGTGACGGCTGTCAAGTCCAGGTGGGGGTCTGGAAACAAAACTGATGTGCTCTCCACAACAAATGCTAATGTGGGAATCTCCTCAAATGCATCATATGCCACATATGCCTCGGCGGGGGTGTGTGTGGGGGGGGGGGTGGTTAAAGGTTAAGAAGGTTCTTTCCTTCTCCTGTAAAGGTGCCATTATAATCCATCCATCCATCCATCCATCCATCCATCCATCCATCCATCCATCCATCCTCTTACCTACCTCTTTCTGGACAGGGCTGTGGTGGGACCAGAGCCTACCTGGAAACATTGGTACCCTTTGATGGACTGGTCCAGCCCTGTCCAGTGTATTCTTGTCTTGCGACCACACACCCCCATTCACTCACACACCTACATTTATGGGTAGTTTATCATAGACAATTCAACTACCATGCATGTTTTTGGGAGGCAGGAGGAAACCAGAAGACCTAGACACGGGGAGAACACACCAAATAGACAGAGACCAGAGTAAGGATAGAACCCACAACCCCAGGTCCCTGAAGCTGTGCGGCACACGCTACCACTGCACTTTTTGAAATATTGGTAAAGATCACTCTAGTCATTTTTAAAGCAATTATCTTTTGATATTGATATACTAATATGATTTCAGTGTCACTGCACATCCCTATTATGCACAACATATGCTTTTCCTGAATACCATGACTACAGTGGATAGTTATTTAAAAAAAAACGTAGTAATTTCTATTGGTCAACTAATCATGAAATGATTAAATAAACGATTTAATAAACAATTTTTGTATTTTAGTTCTGATTGAGAGGACCCATTCAAATCTACTCGCCAACTATTTGTCTACTTCCACTGTCACTGTATGTCCAAATATTGGTTTACCCAGCAATAACCACTGGTTATGCAGGTGTGAGTACTGGAAACAGAACCAAAGGACCATTAAAGAGGAACAATAAAATGATAGGGGTCATGGTTCAGTACAGACAATACAGGGCAAGCACTATTCGCGTAAATGCAGTAATTTTACAAGCATGAGTGCCACCCGGTAACCTTAGGCTGTAAGCCCTTGGATTTGTAAGGAATTTGTATGGGAACTGTAGTGCTTTAGGAGTACTGCAATGGTACCTGTAACCTGTATAACACTGCTTTTCCAACTGACCCACTGTCTGAAAGGGTTTTTTCTCGTATGAATGCAAATTTGCAATAATGACCTCCTGTAATCGTCCCCAGGGGTGAAAATGTCCCAACTGCTGATCTCATGGAGTCTTCACATAACCCAGGTCCCTTTTTTTTAATATCGCCCATACAGCCCTGAAATCCTATGTGTCATGTTCAGGGAGCAGCAGTTGCATGATGCATGCATAAAAAGCAAAACATCTCAAGAATCAACAGAAGATCTCACAGAGACCTGCACTGCCGCAAAAACCCTACACCACCAATTAAGCTCCATAAACGTTTGAAGAAAGTATTCAGACACGTGGTAGCAGCCTGCATAGGTCCTTATAACTCTTATCATATAATTGTTCAGGTTATCAGGTTATTGACTCCCATCCACTCATTCCTTAGCTCAGCTCTCCACTGTTCTTCACATGATTCAGGGAAGGTTCTTGGCAGTTATGTCAGAAAATAAAGTCTGACCCAGGCACGCTACTGGCTCAGCCCCCGCTCTTATATCATTCAAAGGGCAGCCATGATCTAATAATAGATGCTCTGATTGAGTGGTGTACAGCAAGCTGGGAGGGACAGACACACACACACACACACACAGACACACGCACAGACTATTTTTCTCTGGAGACTTACAGCTTCTTACAAAGCATCTGTCTTTCCTACAAATTTAGACACAGTGGCTCTCAAAAATGAGTTTTTCTCCTGACCAGTGATTCTTCTTAATCATCCTGATCCTAAAATATGTCGCAAAGCCATTTAGTGACATTCAGAACAAACCCCCAGTGAGCTGCTGGAGAACCTGGAGGTGGAAAAAGAGTCATTCCTATCAGAGGCTGAATACTGCCCTGGTAAGTTTAAGATAGAAGCCAGTAAGAAGTCCAGTAAAAGCTATATAGTAATGTGGTCAGAAAGGAGACAGAAGCACGGCAAGCAGGCTAGGCTAAAGGTCCCCCAAGAGCCCCAACAGAACAGCTTATGTAGCTTCTGTGGGTTCTACAGAAAGTTGTGAGACTTTGGTGTTATTCCCCGCAAAAGAGGCTTGCCAAACTGTACCGATTCCTTGACAACCCCAGAGCCATTCTTCTTTCCATCAACAATTCTGTGAGAGAGCCAACCTCCCATGTCTGAGCTGCTTTTGTACTTTCCATTAGAAAGACTAGAACCTTTTCTGGACCTCTCTCCCTTTCTCTGTAAAAGCTGAAAAGTCTCCTCTTCGTCCGGTCCTCAGTCCAACACACATCGCCACTGTGCTCAGGGTGGGAACTGTATTAATTGGTGCACTGTTAAAAACAGAAGATCCTTGAGGGCCTTTTGGAGGACTTCAGTGTGAAACTGTGAAGGAACCTCTAACCTCTAATCTTTTCATGAAAGTTCCTCAAAGAACCTTAAGAGGTTCCTCCACAGTTCCAAACTGAAGAATCGTCAAAAGTTCCTCAAGAATCGTTAACAGTTTAGTTGAAAAATGAGAGCTTGGTACATGGAAATGACAAACCATGAACCCCCATGAAATCCCATGTAATCAAAACTGTAATCAAAAGGCCTATTCCAAAACTTCCAAACTGTTGTGCAACAGTCTTAACACATTTTATTTACGCCCCCAAAGTTTTCATACACCCAGCCCACTAGCAAAAACCTGTTAACGAGAACAGTGTTGACATGGTCGAACTCAACAACTACTGTTGTTGATGCGTGTAAGACTGGAGATAGGGGACTGGGGATAATCCTTTATTATTCCCACAGTGGGGAAATTCTCAGTGTCACAGCAGAATAATAATTTATATAAATAAGAATTAAAAAAAGCAATAACAATATTATTTACAGGTTATTGCAAATGACTCTTAATTGCACATAGTATTTTTGCATTGAGGGATCGCTGTTCCCTGAACATGTGTGTGTAGTTTAAGTGTGTGTGTATGTGGTCCGCTGGGAGCAGTGCTGGTTGAGAGGGGCACATGACTGCAACAATCCCAGATCCCAGTTTAACCCCTTTGAACCCTAGATTTATTATTCATGTATTAACCATAATGCCGAAACTATTTTAATTATATGCCAACATGTCTTGTTGGTTCTGTTTTAGGGCCTATAAAACTTTTTTTTGTTTCTTTTTTTTCACAGTTTTATTGTTTTTACTGAAACCATTCAGCATATTTTGCACTATTGAGGTTGAGTCTGTACTTACTTGTGGCATACCGGCATGGGGTAATCATCAAACTCATACCTTCAGAACAACTGGTATACCAGATATATCCAAAATCATGTGCATACAATGTTGGTGTTGGGATAAAGACTGCATTAGGAAGACTGCCCCAACTCTGCTGGTACTGAATCTTTCCAGAACTTGGTACCTATATTTATAATATAATAATATAAACCCACGTTACTTCCATTGTGGAAGAATAATGTGAACAACCCCCCCCCCCCCCCCCACCTCCCACCTGATATAAGGCAACATCACCTTTAGCTCCAGAGTATTGCAAGGATTTGGGTCACTGCTTTGTTGTTCCAGCCTTGCACACACTGTATTTTCAGGTGGCAGTTATTAGTGAGGCGGCTGTTGCTGCTGACTGGAAGCAGACTGTACTGAGATCAGTGCAGAGGGCAGTGGGAACGGACGCAGGTGGTTTGTTTACTTAATGATAAAAGTCCTTAGAGAGGAGATACTGAGGTAGTGAGCTACTGCACAGCATGCCTGTGCTGTATTTGCCCGTTTGTCTGTATCCTTACTGTGGTTAGTCACTGCAGGGGAATGCAAAACTACAGATGTACAAATGGGTCAGACTATTAGAGGCAGGTCAGCTGAGTAAGACTGGCAGAAGTCCGAACAGAAACAGATGAAACAGGGCACCGTTGCCTTTGTTGCCATTTTGGAGAAAAGAAAAGGCCACACCGTCCTGCCAAAACTTACTCAAACAGCTCACTTAGGAATTCTAGGACGTGGGCAGTGGGTGGCAGTGACCTGTGCTTCTCCGTTTATCTCCCTGGGAAGGTGCAAGCCAGCTTACAGAGCTAAAATAGACCAGTCATCCCTGGACCGCATGGGTATGACCGCCCTAATTCCACGCCGGGAACGATTAAAACCGTCCTTACTTCTCCTCCCTGGGTCAGGCTTACTCCCTGAAAGCCATGTTTTTCAGCACCTGGAAAGCTGTACTTTTTTGGGGCAAAAGAACCAGCTGAAAAAGGCTTGAAAAGCTTAAGGTGTTCATCAAAGTTGATGCTCTGCCTACATTTGCATGCATTGTACATCTTCATATGTTGTCAGACATCAGAGTATCTGCCTAATCAGCCAACTCATAACTTCTCACCGAAGTTATAATGAGTGTTTCTGCCTAGACTGCTTAATGAAAGATGTACACTACAAGACAGCCAATCAAAGCATTACATTTTTAAGTCTTAAAGGCACAGTTACCAAAACAGCTTGCCTAATTGTAAGATACAATACTGTAAAAATTAATTAAAATAATTAAAAAACAATTCCGACAGGTTTTGGTACGTAAAAAGGTCAACGGAGAATGGCCAGACTGGCTGGAGGTGAGAGAAAGGCTAGTGTAACTCAGATAACCGCTGTGTACAATTGTACAGAGCGTAATCCACAACATGTTCAATCTTGAGGTGAATGGGCTGCAGGAGCAGAAGACCACTGTGGGGTTCCACTTCTGTCAGCCAGGAACACAAAGCTGAGGCTGCATTAGACACAGGCTTCCAAAAAAGTGAAAAACATAGCCTATATCAGTTGACCTAACCAATCACTGAATCTGAATCCAGTAGAACGTCATTAGGATGTGGTAGGACGGGTGTTTTGTGGTGTGTTTGTGAAGTGCTCCTGTGATGAATCCCAAAGGAAGGTTTCCTAACATCCTTGTGGGATCCATGCCATGAAGAATTGAGGCCCTCTCCAGTATTAGTATAGCGTTTCTAATATGTGCAGTCTGTAGTCTCATTCTCCTCCCTCTTTTACAACTTCTACTCATACAGGGATGCACGTGCCTTGGATGCTGATTGGTCATCTAATACTGTGGGTGGAATTTTACACTGGATCATCAGAGGTGACGCTGACAGCAGTAACCCTGCCAGCCAGCGTCAATCGATGGCAGAGGAGCTGCGGTTCTCCGGTCACATGAGAAGGCAGGTGCTGGGCCGGGTGAGGCGTGGAGGGGGTGTTGATGGTGGCAAGCCCTAGCCTTGTGTGGTGCAGGGGGGTGGGGGGTGGGGGTGTTGGGTTACATCTAGTTCCATTCTGGTGGAGACTGGGAGGGTGTGGATCATGTACTCCTGCCAGACTTTCAAGCACTAGAGGCCACCATTATGTAAAACGTAACCTGCAAAATGGTCTGCCTCCAACAAATACAGTTCTCTTCCTAGCTCAGAGAATGATCAAGCGTATCAGGCCTGGGAGGATTCACGTTATGGATTCTAGTGAAGTGCTCTGTAAACGTTGCCCTTCTCATATCTCTCGCACACATTCATGCCTCACCTCGGCTCTGAAGCCGAAAGAACCTTCCATAGCATGGTGGCTTTACTTCATGCACCAGCATGCAGCTCTGTCAAAGGTCTCCAATGAAACTGTAGCACTCAGACTGTTGTTGGGCCTGGGAGCCTGCATGTTTTCCAATTTATCAGGTGTGAAAGCACAAAGCTCCATCACACTGACCAGGATTAGTCAGCCAGAAGCTCTTGCTGACAGTGCGGACCTTCAGCTGCTGCTGAGGAATTGGGGCTGATGTAGCACAGCACAACCTGCAGCCTCACCTGCAAGCCAAAGTGACCAGCCAGCAAAAAAATACTACAGTCCACCTCAGCAGACTGGGAGAACCTTTGTCTTTAGGAACCCAGCCTGACTGCTTTTCCCACAAAATACTAATGCTTACAAAGGAAGCGCCACAAAAATGTCCTGCTCAATTAAATGGTTATGATAAAAAAGGTAAAAAACAAGGTAAACAAGAGAGAACTGGTATAAAACGATGTGCTTCACAGCTGTGGTGAAAGGCACCAGGATCTTATTGCGTTCAGCTATTACATACAAGTGACGACAGATATACTGCTTGATGCCAGACACACTGTATTTTAATAGGTCAGGGAGAAGGATTTCACACAAAAAGAATACATACAGAAATGGTGGTTTGGGACAGTAAATCAAACTACAATATTTGCATTACTGACATCACAACCCCTGATTTCCATCACTAACACTGCAAAGAAATCAGATTTGGTAGGTTTCTCTATAACTAACCATATTACATCAAACCACCCCGGATCAGCTGGTCTGTCAATTTGTCATATTAGAAAGATGTAAGCAGGGGAGTTTCTAGACTACCTGCTGTTGTGGGGCATACACAGAATTTAGAGGGGCACAGCTGCTTGCCTAATAATAGTACTACTACTAATATGTTAATAATATAAATATTAATAATATAAAAAATGTCAGTAATACTGATAGTAGTAAAAACAACAACAACAACAACAACAATACTAATAAAGTATTAGTGTTGCACATATGATTAATAACCCAGTCTTTTAAAAGGAGTAGTTTACTGAGCTAACATAAACACAGCCTATGCTAACATAACTGATGTTAATAATTAATGCCTTTGCTTCAATTGTCTATGTGTATTGTTGGTAGGTTATACTGTTGGCTATAACCAAAACATAGTTATGACCCATTAGCGGTCTGTCTTTACTCATGTCCATTACTCTGCGAAAAATAAAATCCTGTCTCCTAATAAAATAGTTAGCTTCTTAAGCTTGGGGAATTATGGGAAATGTAGTGCCCGTAGTGATTGTGCGTGTGGTGCCCTATGGTTCTGCTGAGCAATCCAGGACTTTTTACCACCATGATTTTAGCAGGGCAGGACAACATTTTACTGGGGCATGTGCAATCGGTGTAACTTAAAGTAGCCAAATGCATTCATTAGATACAGTGTACCGCTGGTCATAGCGGCCAAACAACTCCATGTTTGTCCCATCTGGCCATAAAAATGTCCTCCAGGAAGCTTTTTCCCTGTTGCTTGACAGTCTCACGAACTGAGATAACAAACATTTTGAGCCCATCAAGACAAAGTGGACTCTGGGCTTCAAGGGGCAACGTATTTAATGGCATTCTATGATTAATAGTGGATTACAGCAAAGTTAGCATTAACCTTCAAGCAGCCTGGCCTTAGGAAACAACAAAAGGGGGACTAGCTTTAATGTTGTATGTAGATTTTCAAGCAGCTAGTATATGTTTAGCTAAAATACACTAAATTCAAGGAGCCTGCCTTTAAAGCACAGAAAGACAGAAAACATAGCCTGAAAAGACTGGATTTTCAGGAGAGATAGTGTTTCCGGCAGGTACACATTCCTATTGCCTAATATGCAACGCTTGCACAGAAACTTGATGGAAAATTCCAGTAGTACACGTTGCATCCGAGTCTGAGTCAGAGGCCAGAATATGGTGGAGCTGGCAGCTTCTGATACACACTCCCACCTGTCTGATTAGGTTAGTTCAGCCTTTAACAAGCTGACGTTTAGGAGGTGTGAGCCCTCTTTACCTCTCATCTAATGTTAAAATGTAGGAGACACAAAAGTGGCTGCTCTGGATCTCTGAATGTCTCATTCTCGTATATGCAAAGTCTTGCTCCTATAAACATAAACACACACATGAATATAGTCGTGGGAGTTTCAGACTCAACTGAATTTTGTCCGAAAAAAAAAAAAAAAAAGCAGCAGCACTCTCCCTGTACACTGCAAGCGCACAAAGCATCCTTTATAAGTCTCGACCCTGTGCAAGTTCTGCTCAGGCAGGGCAGCAGGCTTAAGCTTTCTGCTTAGCTGGTTAACTATTCACATCTGCTTCAACGTGCCAAACACAACACACACCCACAGCCTTCGTTTTTCTACTAAACACTGGGTAGTTCGTTCAGATCTTAATGAAAAGTGAAGAAAGGTCATTTGTGGGGGTCTTTTGTACAGGTATTACCAGGACGTGAACACAGAACACTCATCATTGGACCAAATACTGGACAAATATGAGAGACTCTGAAATCTACTCGGTAATCCATCCTCAGACGATTTGCGTTCATTTCTCTAGTGAACATTCAGTAGTCCGTTTAGTAGATCTTTATGAAAATTAAAGAAAGTGAATATCTGAAGGTATAGAGGTTCGGAATACCAGGAAACAAGCACAGAGCAATCCACACTGGACCAAACAATAAGCAAACATAAGAGATGCGTCTTCGCAAATATAAATCCCTTCAGAATTTGCCTTCATTTTTCTAGTGAACATTTGCAAATCCATTCAGACTTTGTGAAAAGTAAAGAAAGTGAATATCTGATGGCATAGAGGTTCAGAATACCAGAAAACAAGCATTGAGCAATCCACACTGGACCAATTATTAGGGAAAAAGAAAGACCAAATATAAAAGACTTCAACTCATGAATCCATCCCCTGACAATTCACCTCCCATTTTTCTCTCAGAAAGTGGCGTAAGCAGGTGCAAGCGGCCAAGGAAGTGACCGGCCCGTTTTGGTGCCAACCAGTTTGACATGACATCATCGTCAGGCAGCAGAAGACATCTGGCTAAGCCCGGGCAGCATGCGGAGAGTAAGCAAGATTAGCGAAGCCATCCATATTTAATTTTTTTTTAATCGCCTTTTAACGAGGCTTCCTCGCCTCATGTGTGCATATAATCAATGTCAGAGCTGGCGGGACGCTCCTCTGTGATCACTAGCCCGAGAATCACCTGTGTCTTTTGCCCTACCTCAGACAGAGCTTAACGTCTTCATCATTACTGATGAAGGCAACGGATAAATGAGCACCACCAAAACGACCATGGAGATCATATCGCCACCATTTAGCCCCAGTATCATCATGCTAATTGGTGGCTACTGGTTTCAATTCATTAGCCACGTTAGCCATGTCTTTAAGCAGAGCCAGCACTATGTCCAACAACAACTGCACAAAATAAACCAACAACCACAACGGTTGCAGGGACAACATAAACAACCACAACCCACCTCTGCACAAAGCTGGCGATGACATCAGCTTGTCAAGGGCAGGTAGACAGATGGAAGCGGCCCAGACCTTTCCAAAGTAAACACCCCCGCAGACGGAGAGCGAGAAGCTTTGAGACGTTAGCTAGCAGAGTGTGTGCGTCTCTGTGAGGGGAGTGTCCCTTGCACTAATGTTATTTTTGAACTTCTGCCAGCTTTCCTCAAGAGAGCAAGCTGGTTAAGTCGGAGAAGCTTACCTGTTGCCCTCGCCTGCGCACCAAAAAATAAATAAACGCTTAGTCTGAGGGTTTGCAAAAACACACCACCACGAGGGTGGTGGGTGGGGGCAATCTCACTTAGACAAAAACAAAATAACACTAAGCATTAAGGCGATAAGATAGTAATTCGAGAAACCTTTCATGACCAGCTTTGCTTCAGAGCGTTGAAATGAAATCATGGAGTAAACAATAACCTCCTGTTGACAAGGAACAGGAGCAAGAGATAAGCTGCCACAGCAACCCACCTTTCCTTCAGAGCGCCAGCAATTTCTACACAAAACCTCGCTAAACTACCTTCAACCTGAAAACATGAAAATGTACAGTATATGTTTCATATATGAAAGTGGCAACAAGCAACGCAATATTCCACCAGCAGGAGAATCAGGAGGTATTCCAGAAAGCAGGGCTGATACTGCTTCTTCACGCCCCCCCTGGTCTACCTACCTGAGATCTGCAACCGGTGTATTCTACAGGGTGGCTGCTAGCCATGCTGGCCGTAACGATGGATGAAGCTCATCCACGCAATCCATTTTCAAGTCTACTGAATCCTGCCTAGCTTCTTCTCCAGGGAAAACACCACACCTCTTATGAACGTTTGTGGGGGAAGGGTTTTGCTAATGCAGATAGCCAGCAAAAGCCTGCAAGCTAATGGCCAGTGCGGTCCAACTCATCACGTAGCTCATCTAGAAACTGAAACAAGAGGACTGAATAATGCACGAGTCATTGCCCAGATCAAAGATCTTTAAATGCGGTCCATCCGGGCGGTACTTCAAATGTTTGGTACCAGCATAAGGCCGCTGCAGAGGTCAAGGTCAGGTGACTTGCATTAGCCTGCAACTGCTCGTTGTAGTATGATTGGGGTGGCAATCTGGACGAAAGGACCGCTTGGATAGTGGTTGGCTAGTTAGCTAGAGGACATCATTCCATAGGACGACAAAAACCCGACTTCACAAGTAGGGGAAACCATCTGGGTATAGGTTGGTTAGCATCAGTTAGCTGGTACAATAACAACAGCTGGTGTAACACTGGGAGTATGAACACTGCCTTCCCTGAGACAGATTTGGGTTTGGTTCTCCAGCTTGGCAAGAACACTATGTCACCTATAAAGAGTCCCTGAGCTAGACTTCTACCCCTAAATGCTACTCACAGAAATGCTACATGTTAGCTTGTTAGCTCATTCTGTTCTTTAGGAAGACTTTTTTTAATTAACTTAGCTGAACAACAGATATAACCGGACCTTTTTAGAAGATGTCAGGATGGGGCCTTTACAGTCACTAAGCTGGTCCTGGAGAGTCCAGCACATTTTGCTGCTCTACACACCTACTAATCCTGGCAATTACAAAGGAGTTGAATCAGGCCTACTTAAACCAGGGAAATCACCAGGCTGTGCTGGACACCAGCCCTCTGGGAGCTGAAACAAGGAATCTTGTGCTAGGCCACAGTGCTAAGCCTAAGCTCGGTTTAGACAAGGAACAAAAAACCCAAACAAACAAAAAAAAAGGTCTAGTTTAGATTAGGACCGATATGAAAATGTCAACAACAGAAATAGATCATTACTGAGATACAGAGGCTCGCATTAGAGCGTGGAATCATCAAGTTCATATGTTGGTGGATCAATCAATCAGTCAACCCATGAAATCAGCAGATTTTATCTCCAAAGCGATCTATTGATCAGGCCTAAAGGAGAGACCTAGGTTTCTTTAACTACCAACACTGCAATCAGGCCTACTCCATTCATGCTCACCCTCGCAGGCTAGAAGAGATTATTAAATAACTTCCAGCCGCTCTACGAGGAGCCTAACATCCGCCAAGATGATTACAATGGTGTCTGGGTTGAACAGCTAGGCTGGCCACAGTCTCAGGAATGCCTTGACCCGAATAAGATGAAACACGGGTGGTGAGAACAGAGGGGACGGAGGTGTTCCACCACACAGTAAATCTGTAGAGATGAAGTAGGTTATCGCCTTGGGCCGCTTTCTGGGACCTGCGAGGCCAGAGCTTGTGATTCTGTAACATCTCTGAGTCTTCCTCTGTGCACCTTATGACCACACGGAAAGAGAGAGAGAGAGAGGGAGAGCGAGAGAGAGAGTGTGGTAAGCCTCCTGAAAGAACTCGCTCTTTGCGAAGAACTATTATTAGCGGCCCGTTGTGCGTTACTGAGAAAGGCTTTACCACTTTAAATCTCGGTGGCGTGTAGGAAAAAGGAAAGGGTGCGGAGATAGAAGATCATGGGTAAAACACAAGCCTATTAGACCTTCTTTGCTCCTCATGACCAACTAAAGACACCGTTCCTGGAAGCACCAGCCTATCATTTTAAGAACACTGCTCGACATCCAGTTCAGAAGGAAAGCAATGCATCTGAAAGTGTGTCCTTTTGTCTTTCACAGTCAAGCAAGTGACTTCAGGATGATGAACTGTGTAGCGTTTCCAGATCAGGCTCAAATCAAATACTAGTGGCTTTGCTTCATCACCAAAGGCCAGCCATTCAATAGTCTGGTACTGTGCTCTCTCTCTCTCTCTCTCACACACACAGGCCCCAGTCCAGACCCACATCAGTGTCCATTACATGACTGCAAGTAAACGATCCACATCTGCCCAGCATGAACAATGAGGGAGCTGTACAGTGTTACATTTCACCTCAGTTAGTAGGCTACTTTGCCTTCTGTGCGACTTCTATGCTTCTATTCATACTGAGGGAATACATCTGCTTAGCGTAATTGCAGACGGATGATGGCGTCACACAATTTGGGCAATTAGAAGATGATAACATTATCAGATTATTTCGTTTATTACTGATTTGTAAGCAATTATTTCATTTTGTTCTTTCCATTTATGTGGACCCACATTTCTGTTTCTCACTCTGATTACTTACAAAGTAGGATCATAATAGTTACCAAATAATTCCAGTTAATTAGAGTTAATAAAAAGTTAATGAAATTTGAAGGGTAGGGAATTCCACCAACTTAAATTAAGTTTTTAAGCAAAGTCATTCAGAATGGTTTAGTGTGAAATGCACCATTGTCAGGATTATCCTTATCCTTGTCTGACTCCTAATTTTTAATAGCTATAAAAGCTACATAAAATGATTAAGAATGAACTGCCTGAGGTCTTAATATATTGTTAAAAAATCATTAATGACCAAGATACACATGCAGGGTGTTGCAGGGTGCAAAACAGTACCTAAGGAAACCTCTGTTGCATTAGATTGACCACTATTTCACTATTACCAGCATTACTCATACAAATGTGTTGTAATGTTGGTTCAATGGTAGGCTTGGACAGGAAACAAAATATTGCTATATTTGTGCTGAAACTGTAATCGCCTGTAGGCCTTACAATATATGGACATGCCCTTGATACATTTTGGCCGATGAAACTGTGCCCTATTCACTATCCCCTACATGTGAAAATCCAGATTGCTATATAGAGCTCTCTTATAGGGAACTATATAGCAGTTCGACATAGTAGTGAGCTCATTACTGTGCAACAGCAAAGTGACAGTTTTGCATAAGCAATCTAAACGTCAATCTTCCTTAGAAAACCTGTGCGCAAATCTTCAAACCGAACAACACAATGAATTATGGGTATTCCATGTTCGTTTAGGGTACACTGTTTGTTATATTATATTACGGCTGCAGAGCCGCCATGTTGGACGTCCTGTAATGTACTGTAGAACACGTAAAACTAACAAGCCTCTTGGGGAAGCAGAGCAAGTACTTTTTTTTTAACATCACTGACTGGATATACAGTGAGACGACATCTCTCAGCCCAGTACACTGAACCACAGCAGACTACAGCAGAACTAGCAAACACCGCTAACAACACAAAAGGCGACTGGTATGGCAATGGCAATCCATCCAGCATGGCCACACCTCTGACGTACCATCACTCTGATATCTCAGATCTTAATCCGTGACTTAAGAACCTCGATCCGCTCTGAACAGTGAGTTTTGTGATCCGAGGAGAGCCCATTAACATGAACGAGCCAGTATATCAACATATTTTTATTATTTTTTTTATATTCCACTCCCAATCATCCTATGACAAAAAGTTCAATTTTGGTTTCATCAGAGCAGAGAATCTTGTTTTTTATGGTTTGAGAGTCGTCTGGGTCCCTTCTGGCAAAGCCAAAGCAGGCTGTCATGTGCCTTTTACTAAGGAGTGGTTTCCGTCTGGCCACTCAACCATAAAGATGTGATTTGTGGGGTGATGCCTGGATGGTTGATCTTATGAAAGACTCTCCCATATCCACAAGGATGCACTGGAGCTCTGTCAGAGTGACCCTCAGGCTCCCTGGCTAATTCCAATGTCTGACAAAAGTACTGATCATCACAATTACTATAGTTATTAAGACAGGCCTAACCCCGGGTTCCTATGACCAAAAAAGTTCAACATTGAGCTGGTTCCTATGACCACCATATGCTTACTCCTCTGCCATGTATAATTTTTCTCCGGAGATAAAATCTCAATAGCTGAATTATTCAGAAATTTTGCGGGTGCAAAATAATGGGTGGAATTTCCCATCAGCTGATAAATAAGCAGTTTATGAGGTTAATGCATATCTTAATCCACCGCACGAGCGATCCTGTGATGGAATTAATCACGGGTATTCACGTTCAGGTAATACTCAAGGGCCAAACTGCCACTGTGCAGCAGTGATTAGTGGTAGCAGCACTAAAATAACAGACTATTAAATTCTTAATTTAATAGAAAGTGAGTGCAAAAAAGGGCTCTTGCTTAACAAACCAGTAATGTTTGAATTTTTAAGGCGCGGTTCAGCATCTAGAGGGAGATAAAAGTCTGTTCCAGGCCCACAGGAAATATCTGAAAGACACAATTTTGCTTTCCACCATAACGTCATAAATCTGGTAGAAGAACATGCAAAAGAAGGGGAATAATAGAGCAGAGTGATGAGGTTTTGGTTCCCTGTAGGAGTGTCTCTCTCAGCAGTCATGTGCACAGCTCTGCTGAGTCAGCGACAGTGTTGAGCAAGCAATAAAGAGGAGAAGAGAAACGGGAGCTAATGCTTTCTTATCAGCCCAAAGCACAAACACACACACATGTTTTTACGACCTTGTGAGGACATGGCGAAGAACCAAATGTCCCGTATGGTTTAGAAACTGATCAGCCATGACATTAACACCAGCTCTCTGTTTCTACACGCACTGTCCATTATTATAAATCAGCTCCACTCCCCATGTAGCAGCACTTTGTAGTTCAATAATTCTAGACTGTCATCCATCTGTTTCTCTGCATACACTGTTGGCCTCCTTTCACCCTGTTCTTCAATGGTCAGGACCTCACAGGACCACCACAGAGCAGGTGTTATTTGGGTGGCATGGTGACTGACGTGGTGGTGGCGTGTTAGTAGTGTGTGTTGTGCTGGTATGAGTAGTGGATCAGACACAGCAGTGCTGCTGGAGTTTTTAAACACCTCAGCATCACTGCTGGACTGAGAGCAATCAACTAACCAGAAATATCCGTTCTGTGAAGGACTTCGACACAAACTGTACAGCGAGAGATGAGCTTAGATCTCTCACGTTAGATCTACAAGGTGGACCAACTAGGTAGGAGTGTCTAATAGAGTGGACAGTGAGTGGACAGACACAGAGTTTAAAAACTGCAGCAGCACCGCTGTGTCTGATCCGCCATGTCAGTGTCACTGCAGTGCTGAGAATGACCTAATACCCAAATACTACCTGCTCTGTGGTGGTCCTGTGGGGTCCTGATAATTGAGAAACAGGATGCAAGGAGGCTAACAAAGTATGCAGAGAAAGCAATGAGCTATAGTCTGTAATTTTAGAACTACAAAGTGCTCCTATATAGTAAGTGGAGCCGATGAAATGGACAATGAGTGTAGAAACAAGTAGGTGGTGATGTTATGGCTGGTCCGTGCATACAGTACATGTAAGTAGCTACATGCAATAATAATAATAATGATATTAATAAATGTCCCATATGCATTATACTGTATACACATGTACATACCCATGTGTGCATGTCCTATATGTACTGTGAGTATTTATATACATATACATATACATATACAGTACATAATGCAAATGGAGCATGATATACATATAAATCTACAACCTTCTTTCTGAAGGAAACGCAAAGCTGTGAGATTTAGCATGGTCGCCGTCACTGCAGTCTATACATGTGCATGTGTGGGAACCATTCACTCACAACATCACCCACAGTCCAGCATATTGGACCCTGACCTGCAGTCTCAAAAGCAGAGCTGGTGTGACTCACCAAAAGGCCTTGAAAGCTTCATAAATCTCCCGTGCGTGCATGCGGCAGCAGCAGCTCTCCTACAGACGTGGCCCCAGCGCTGTCGGCCCCGCGCCAGCTCAGCAGCACTCTTGGCACCTGGGAAGGTCAAACGAACGACGGCGGTCAACAAACAGCACTGAAAAGCAAACCAACAGCCAATACGCACGACCTCAGGCATCCAGGGCACTCAGCAGCAAAACACAAACCCACAACACCCTCACCCCTCCCTCGTCTGCTTTACATCCCCACACAGACTAGGGTAGACTTATTTACATCTGATTTCAATGCGGAGCATTGAGTGAAAGTCGAGCTCAGCATATTCACCTCCCTCCCCCTCCTCCCTCACATGATGTAGTGGTGGAGAGCTGTCGTCAGTTGCAGCAAACATCTGCTTTTGAGGAACAAGAAGTATCACCGACTACCTTATGACCTCTGTTCTTGTTTTGTTCAATGCTTTTTAGTAGGGATGTAAGAAAATATTGATTATATCGAAGTATGGTGATATTTTGATTTGCAACAATTTTTTTTTTATTATATCTTAGACTGGTCTAGCTTACAGTGTCGCTATATACGAAATCAGAATCATGTATCACTTTTTGCCATTACACAGCCCTACTTATTAGAGGCACTGAGTCTGAACTGAAAACCCCATTTATACCCCCATGCTAGTGGCAGACAGGCTGCACTGTTCCAAACCTAAATCCAGATTATTTTCTGGGTCATGGGTCGGTGCTAGACTTAAAGGACTATTCCAGTGGGGCTTTTTTTTTTTTTTATCAATCTGCATCTGTACTTTGCCTACTGTCCATCACCACAGATAACAGTTCCCTGTACTCTGCTTCAGCACCTGCTGACTGACTTCTATTAAAAGGTGCATTCAAAGCCAATAGGTCATCACTGTCCTGCAAAAACCCGGTATCTCAGTACTGCATTTCTTCACTTTTTGACATAATGGGAGCTGTTCTTTACATTGTGTTTAGATATCATGACAAATGGACCGATAGAATTGCTGCAAAAGGACTTGGAATACAATCTTTATATACTTTTTTTCAGATAAGCATCAGCAGGAATGTGCATGATAATGAAGACAACACAAATGAGTCTGCGGTTTTCCTTTAAAGAAAAATCTCCAACATGAAATTGCCCAGTCATGAGTGACACCACATGAGCCACTGGAGCAGGCCATCCAAGGCCATCCACAATCCCCTGTAAAAATTCCTTTTTTGGAAAGGTGTCAGCATTAATGTCCATAGTATTGAACACAACACAAGTTTATCAGACTGAGATTACACTTAAAAACACTACAGTTTTCCTGCAAATCGCTGCAAATCTCCAACATAAAATTGCCCAGTCATGAGTGACACCACATGAGCCACTGGAGCAGGCCATCCTAGGCCATCCACAATACGTCCACCCAAAACCCCCTGTATAAATGCCTTTTATGGAAAGCTGTCAGCATTAATGTCCATAGTAATGAACACAACACAAATGCGTCAGCATTACACTTAAACACTACAGACTTCCTGCAAATCGCTGCAAATCTCCAATTATTGAGGGACACCACATGAGCCACTGGAGCAGGCCATCCTAGGCCATCCACAATACAGCCAGCCAAATATCCAGCTTTCCGCCACAGCCTGACTCACGATGGCAGGCATGAGATCGGAGCGGTGATGCGGAGGTGTGATTCACAGTGGGTAGGATTATTGGTAGGCGACTCATTGACTCATCAACAGGCTGAGCAGGACGGGTCAGAAGTGGCCCTAATTGACCCAGAATTCAGTGTTGTCACGCTGCTGTCAACTGCAGGATGTCCTCCTTATTACATGCAGTGCAGACTGCCCTCAGTGAACAGGTGGGCAGCAGTGGGCTTCCACAGTGAAAAGTGACTGGCTCTGATACAATGGCAGGTCATTCAATCTCAATTAACTGCTTTTTCTCCCTCAGAGTAAAGGCTGGGTGGCAGCTTTAGGCAGTAAAGCAGCCTGCAGTTGGTTCTAGCTTGAAAAAGACTATATAAATGCACAGTCATGACATTAATCGAGGCTAATTCCGGCTGATAACCAGCTGGCACTACAAATCCCACAACAACCAGCGCGGCCGCAACCGTAACCAGGTAAACACCGACCGATATCCCCCTGCATTATATATAACTATATATATATATATATATATATATATATATATATATATATATATATATATATATATATATATATAACTGCAGTGTCAGCCAACAGGTACTGCAGGAAAAAACAAACAGTCCAAGGAAAACGACAAGCCCAGGAGAGGGACAGACAGGACTAGCTCGCCTCGGCTGTCCGCTGCTGCAGTGTTGACAGCAGTGTCGACTGAGGCGAAGGGCACAGCGAGCCGCGCCGAGATGCTGCTCCGCATTAACCTGCCGACCTCCCCGCAAACACCCCGCGACGAACAGCGAAACGCTCACCCTCCTCGCTGTGTGTGTGTCCCAGGACTCGATGGGAGCGGGTGTCCCCCTGCAGTGTCCCCCCTGTCCCGTTGTGCGCTGGGCTTGTTTTGCTGCTCTGCCGGATCCTCCAGCGTCCTGCGCTTCAGCCGCTCTAATACGCCTTTAAAGGGAAGAGCTGTCGGAAACAAGCGGAGCCGCTTCCGTCGACGAAGGCGGCGCGATTTGCATAAAGGGGCGGAGACTCGACTCGAGGCTGAAGGAAAAGCCCGGTGTGTCGTTTATCATCACATTTCATTTACATACACATACATATATATATATACACATGGAGATACATGCTTTTTTCATTGGACATACATCGATATGACCCCATCAATATGAGTTCACATTATTAAATTGTATTATTAAATTACATCATTAAATTGTGTTTTTTTATCTAATAGACATAGATGAGTGCTGTATCTCTCTCTCTCTCTCTCTCTCTATATATATATATATACATGGAAATACATGTTTTTTCATTGGACATACATCGATATGACCCCATCAATATGATTTCTTGACATTGCAATTGGCATTATTAAATTACATTATTAAATTGTATTATTATTGGCATTATTAAATTGTGTTTATTTTTATCTCATAGATACAGTTGAGTGCTGTATATTTCTCCATATATATATATATACAGTCATGCCCGAAAGTATTCATACCCCTGGCAAAGTTTGACTTAAATTTACTTTTATTTAACCAGAAGTTATATTTTTGCCTTGAAACGACACAGGCATCTCCCAGGAGATAACATGATGATGTACAAGAGGCATCATTGTGGGAAAAAGTATTTCTCAGCTTTTATACACATTTGAACAAAAAGTGGCATGTCCAAAATTATTCATACCCTTTGAAAACTGTCACAGTATATGGGAAAATCCAAAGTTCTATACCATTCCAAATAGTCCAAGCTGTTTTAAAGCATCCTAATTACCCTGATTCATTGGGAACAGCTGTTTTAATCAACTCAACAGGAGAAAAACAGCAGCTCTCTGCAGTTGGTTTGTGGACAGTCATGGCTAAGACAAAGGAGCTCACTAAGGACCTGCGGCTGTGCATTGTGGCCGCTCACAAGTCAGGAAAGGGCTATAAAGCCATATCAAAATGTTTTCAAGTTCCAGTGGCTACAGTGCAAAGTATTATTAAAAAATACAAGAAGTTCCGCACTGTGGAAAATCTCAGAAGATGTGGTCGGAAGCCAAAAGTGACACCTGTGCTGGCCAGGAGAATAGTGAGATAGGTGAAGAAAAATCCAAGGATCACCACCAAGGCCATCCTGGTGAATCTGGACTCTGCTGGTGGCGACATCTCAAGGCAGACACTTCAACGGACACTGCACACTGCTGGGTTCCACGGACGCAGGCCAAGGAGGACACCACTTCTCCAGAAAAGGCACACAAAAGCCTGCTTGACCTTTGCAAATGCTCATCTGGACAAAGAAGAAGACTTCTGGTGTTCTGTTTTATGGTCAGATGAAACAAAAATTGAATTGTTTTGCCACAATGATGTGTGCACCATTTGGCGTGAAAAAGGAGAAGCCTTCAACCCTAAGAACACCATCCCCACTGTCAAACATGGTGGTGGGAACCTAATGTTTTGGGGGTGTTTTTCAGCCAATGGACCAGGGAACTTGATCGCAGTAAATGGCACCATGAAAAAAGAGCAATACATCAAGATTCTCAACAACAACATCAGGCAGTCTGCAGAGAAACTTGGCCTTGGGAACCGGTGGACATTTCAGCACGACAACGACCCAAAACACACAGCCAAAGTGGTGAAGAAATGGTTAGCAGACAAAAACATTAATGTTTTGCAGTGGCCCAGCCAGAGTCCTGACTTGAATCCAATTGAGGATCTGTGGAGGGAGCTAAAGATCAGGGTGATGGCAAGGAGACCCTCGAACCTCAAAGAGTTGGAGCTCATCACTAAAGATGAATGGGCAAAAATACCAGTGGAGACATGCAAAAAGCTGGTCAGCAATTACAGGAAGCGTTAAATAAAGGCAATAAAGGCTTTTCTATTAATTATTGAGAAGGGTATGAATAATTTTGGACATGCCACTTTTTGTTCAAATGTGTATAAAAGCTGAGAAATATTTTTTCCCACAATGATGCCTCTTGTACATCATCGTGTTATCTCCTGGGAGATGCCTGTGTCATTTCCAGGCAAAAATATAATTTCTGGTTAAATAAAAGTACATTTAAGTCAAACTTTGACAGGGGTATGAATACTTTTGGGCATGACTGTATATACATGGAGATACATCAATATGACCCCATCAATATGAT
This sequence comes from Salminus brasiliensis, assembly GCF_030463535.1. Taxonomy (NCBI): domain Eukaryota; kingdom Metazoa; phylum Chordata; class Actinopteri; order Characiformes; family Bryconidae; genus Salminus; species Salminus brasiliensis. The sequence goes on from NC_132880.1 coordinate 7,765,913, forward strand.
TTCTTGACATTGCAATTCACATTATTAAATTGTATTTTTAAATGACATTATTAAATTGTGTTTTTTAATCTAATGGACATAGATGAGTGCTGTATATATCTCCATATATATATATATGTGGACATACATGTTTTTTCATTGGACATACATCAATATGACCCCATCAATATGATTTCTTGACATTTCAATTGTCATTATGAAATTGTATTATTATTGGCATTATTAAATTGTGTTTTTAATCTCATAGACATAGATGAGTGCTGTACCATGCAAAGCATGCCTATTTACGTTTAAGCATCTGTAGTGTAAATATACCAATAAAATCTACAATATTTATCTAATTACACAATATGCAATAAATATATATATATATTGTTTTCTTTTCCAGGGGTGCAATATAGTTGTTAGGGCAATTCCAAGGGCCTGTGGCTGACAGGGGCCCTAAAGAATGCATTAATGGTGCCCAAAATCCCTGTAAGCTTCCCTGTATATACCCGTATAAATGGCAATATACAGTATGCAGCATAGAAACTACTGGACATATAGATTTATATATTTACCATACTATATATTATGGGTTATGTACTGCAGGTAAATATATTGATTGGAAATTGTGTAATAACCAATGTACTAGGTGTTGCACATTATGCAATCAATATTAATTACTTATAATAACTATAATTTACAGTGTGTAAAATATATGAACTACTGAACATTATAAGATTGATATATTCATTCATTCATTCATTTATTATTCATTTATATAAACACATTTATGATAAAATACTACTGTAGGCTGTAATATACTGTACCCCCTTGATTTAACTAATTCCTATATCTCACGAATAACTTTTTGCATGTCTTGCAGTATCAGCCACAAAAGATGTGGATCTCTGTCCTATTCATGCTGTTATAGCCACTGTGTATTAGCTGTGCAGTCGACCGCTGTAATATGTTTTCCATATCATCTGCCCTGATTGACAGTGTTTCTCTGCAGTGCTCCAGTGTTGTGTTTGCTTTGCTTTTCATAATAATGTGCGCATACACTGTATCGTATAAGTGACTACACTCTTTAAATACTGTCAATAATATCTACTCTTCTGAATCTCATTGTATTTTAAATGTACTTTGTCTTAAATCATTTTTGAAGAGAGTAAAATACCAACATACAAACTTCTTAATTATATATATTATATAATTCTTTTTAAAGCAAGCATTAAGGAACGGGCTATCTATAAATAAATAATAACAGTTACTTTTAAGCTGAGGTATTTACTTAATGTCTTCCAAGATTAAAAAATCATTGTTGTAAAAAAAAAAACATACAAAGTTAGCATTACTTAAGCTGTGGTAATACATCTACATTTACATTTAAGGCATTTAGCAGACACTCTTATCCAGAGCGACTTCCAAAAGTGCTTGGTGTTGCTGTTTACTCAGAAAATACCCTTAGCTATTTTGTATTAGCCAGGATCCAAAAGATGCCTCTAAGCTCAGACGCTACTAAATACAAAAGTCAGTATGGAGACCACAATACTTAACATACTCTACTCTAGCCCTAAGTACTCTTGAAAGAAGTGGGTTTTCAGTCTGTTTTCCGTGGATCTTGAAGGATGGCGAGTCAAGCCGAGTCGTACTTGGCTTTGTAGGCCAGTATCAGCGAAGCCAGTGAAGAGAACGTAGCAGGGGAGTTACATGGCGGAGACCGGCCAGAAGGAAGTTGCAGTAATCAAGTCTTGAAGTGACAAGAGACTGAACAAGCGTCTGGGTGGCCTTTTGAGAGAGGAAGAGTCGAACGCTTAGGATGTTGAAAAGGAGAAATCTACATGGCCGAGTCATGAGTTGAGCACGATAACTGGCCATCCATGTCAACACCAAGGCTATGCTTCTGCCTACACTGTAAATGTGTTCCCAGACTTTACCGCAGTAGTATGTAAAATTGTAAAGCTCATGTAATGCAGCAAATTCGCTTGAACCCAGAACATTATTGTAGAAATGACTGTAGAAATCTTTACCATGTATGAGACAAAGGGAAAAAAAACATTCCATAGAAGCTATTGTGGCTCGCCTGGCCTTTCCGGCTTATTAGGTGTTTTAATCAGTGCACCTGCTATTGTTTTTCCTGAGCTGGATGGATCAGGTCCGACTGTGTATGTCACAGCAGATGTGCGTGAGTCACTGAGCGCACCTTTGCTGAAGCTCAGTGAGAACATGCCCTCAGGCAGGCTTGGCTTCGTTTGGTGTTGAGTTGTAAATAAATCACCGCTGATTAAATCCGTGTCTGAAAGACACTGCATTTGTGGTTAAACCTAATTGCATATGGCACTGTTTTAACAATGCAAGTGAACCGACTTGATTACTTCAGCTTAGTGAACTGCCTTCCAAGAGTCGCATATAGCTACAGAGGTCAAAAGGGGTCGAAAATACTGCTTAGATGACATTTGATCAGTGTGACACTCAATACATCAATACATCCTCCAAAAACATTCATAACTGCCCTGTTCTCTCTTTTAACATTATTGGCCTGTCCTTCAGCACCAGCCATGACTTTGTCCTTTTCAGAGAAGCTGCGTTACACTTGGGAGGGTATTAAAACAGGCTGGGGATGTTCTATACTGAAGGTCAGTTCCTTATTTTATATATTAAAACCCCTCTCAGTGTCAGTAGCCTACATTGTGCAGCATTTTTTAAAAACCAAGGTCGTTCTGATTGTATCGTTGGCCAGGGAGCTTGGCTTGTGTGCCAGTCGAAAAGGCACTAGGCCTGCTCTACTGCTGCAATGACAAAATGAAGTGCCCCCCCGAGATTGTTTCAGGTCTAGAGATAATTAATAGAGAAAGCATTTTAATCTGATTTCTGGGTTGGATGTTGGCAGAACCAGATTGCGATCTATTAGAACAGAGAGGTTGGAGACGAGGGCAAGAAGTTGAAGGGGAAGTCCAAGGCTTTTTCTAACAGTATGTACGATTAAAGATTTAGGATGTAAACAAAGCCATTCAAAGGGATTGGATTGTCAAATGCTCTGTTCCAGATAAATGTATGAATATTTATAGAGATGATGATAGAAAGCAAACATTCCATCCATCCATCTTATCCATTTCTTCCTGGTTAGGATCATATTGAGTTCAGAACTTACCCAGAATCATTGGGTGCAAGGCAGGAGTACCCTCTGGACTGGGTGCCAGTCCACTGCATGGTACCACACACACAAGCATTCATTTACACACTTCAGCACAGCCAATTTTCCTACCTTGTGATTTTTTTGGGAGGCGGGAGAAAATCGGATTACCCGGCTGACAAACCAGAGAGAACACACCGAAGCAAAGATTGAGCCCACAACCCTGGAGCTGTGCTCAAGCATTTAATTATGCACATATGTGGAGCCTTGGTGAAATTCCCTTCCTTTAAAATGGCCCATTCAAACTGAACTAGTAGACCAATGAGTCCCAAGAGAGAACTGTATGCAAGTTCTGGGGTTCAAAAAGGTCCATAAGCATAAAATCTGTTGAAGTGACAAAAAACTGGGGGGAGGAACATGCATGAAGCCCTTTCTTATAATCAAACGTCCTTCAAATACCATCTCTACCTTGTTCACATGTCTTTGGCAAGTCTTCGCAATCCTCCATTACCCTGTCTCCACCCTTTTAACTCTATCATTCCTGACTCCACTTACTAGAGAGGTGGGACTGGTTTCCTACCTTAAGCAGAGGTCACCTGAACTCCAGCCCCCTGTTCTCTCCCCAGTCTCTTCCCAAATCATCGTATGCGGACGGAATTCAATGGTTCAAACTAACAAATGAAATCATGTGTTTGGGTTATTGTGGAAGTTTTTGTACATTTACAAATTTGCTACCTACCTACTGTTAACTCTGGCTTCTGTGCCACTGTGGTTCCCCACCTTCCACTTCTTTCACTGGGCCCTTCTCCCTTTCTCCAGTTTGCATAGCATTAGAGCTTAGCATTTTTAGCCTCGCTTCCATATTCCCAGAAAGTAGCAATTAGCCTTGAAAAGCTATTGCTAGTAATTTTGTAAATTTTGGGGTTGTTAATAAAGTAGGTCTAGACTGTTACATAACAGTTTGGGGCTTTTATAATTTATCCTTTTACTTTTTTTTGGTTTTGTTATCCTAGATTTTTTTCCAATGAAAACACAATATTACGTCAGGTTCACGTTACGACAGGTTCACGTTACGACAGGTTCACGTTACGACAGGTTCATGTTACGATAGGTTCATGTTACGACAGGTTCACGTTGCAACAGGTTCATGTTATGACAGGTTCACGTTACGTCAGGTTCATGTTATGTCAGGTTCATGTTACGTCAGGTTCATGTTACGACAGGTTCATGTTACGACAGGTTCACATTATGACAGGTTCACGTTACGTCAGGTTCATGTTACGACAGGTTCACGTTACAACAGGTTCATGTCACGTCAGGTTCACGTTACGTCAGGTTCATGTTATGACAGGTTCACGTTATGACAGGTTCACGTTACGTCAGGTTCATGTTACGACAGGTTCACGTTACGACAGGTTCATGTTGCAACAGGTTCACGTTACGTCAGGTTCACGTTACGACAGGTTTATGTTACGACAGGTTCACGTTACGACAGGTTCATGTTGCAACAGGTTCACGTTACGTCAGGTTCACGTTACGACAGGTTCACGTTATGACAGGTTCACGTTACGACAGGTTCACGTTACGACAGGTTCATGTTGCAACAGGTTCACGTTACGACAGGTTCATGTTGCAACAGGTTCACGTTACGACAGGTTCACGTTACGACAGGTTCATGTTGCAACAGGTTCATGTTACGTCAGGTTCATGTTATGACAGGTTCATGTTACGACAAGTTCACGTTACGTCAGGTTCGCGTTGCGACAGGTTCATGTTACGACAGGTTTATGTTACGTCAGGTTCACGTTGCAACAGGTTCACGTTACATCAGGTTCATGTTATGACAGGTCCATGTTACGACAGGTTCACGTTACGTCAGGTTCACGTTACAACAGGTCCATGTTACGACAGGTTCACGTTACGCCAGGTTCACGTTACGACAGGTCCATGTTACGACAGGTTCACGTTATGTCACTTTTATGTACCGAAATTCTCATTATTCAACTATTCCAAGATAAACACAGTTCTCCATTCTAGGTCATTTCATACACAGAGTGCAAACACTTTCTTAAACCTGTTTCACATATAAACGTCCAGGAACATCCGGAGAATCATGTAGTGTACAGCCAGGGATTTTCCATGTCTGACACATTCTCACTGCAGGAATCATTCTGCACGGTTTAGGCAAGGAGCGATGCATGTGTAGCGTATGCATGAGGCACAGCGGGACGCAATAAGTGTGCTGCGTAAATAGAGGCCCACTGTGATTTCTCTGTAAAAAGACCTGCTCTATTCACACATGGGCTCACTCAGACATTACCCCGACGTTGCACTAGGGGGCTGGCAGGATAAAGTCCAAGTAATGTTCTGATTCGGACATTTGCATTCACACACATAGCTCCCAGTGGTCTGGAAAAGTTCTAGGTCACCAATGTAAACACAATTTAATTGTGTTTGTTAAAAAAAATAGCTGATTTTCATCTAGAATGGCCATTAGGGGTGCCTGCAAAAAAGTACTACAGGACAAGTCCCAGAACACACACTAAAATATCTTCCCTTGTATTGATTTTGTGGAGAATGCTTTGATCATCAGTTAAAACTGTTGGAGGCCCAAAGAACCACCAGAAGGAACCATGTTTTTTAATACAGGGCTAGTAAGAGGCAGGTAGCACTTGATTTCCAGCTGGATTAGGCCTATATCTCATCCAAAGTAATTACTAAAGCTGAAAGATGACCCTCAAGGCACAACCTACTTCACTAACTGGGTATTAACACCTGAGCACAATACTAATCAGCGCAGTGATTCATGGCATAGTTCTGGGGTTACACTCGCTGTCTCACAGTAACAGGGGTGTATAACAGGGTGGAGTTCTGGCACACTGCACGCAGCTGAATGTTGTTTTGATGTTATGCGAACATACGACAAGCTGATAATCTCTTCTCTGCAAGTCCGGTCATGCCCGAAATAGGCTTTGACCCCCCCCCTTCCTCCTGGTCAGGTTGTTTGGCTGTTTTTTTTTTTTTAGCCCGTTTTAATGAGCTTTCAGTCATACCAAAGGCTTAGCATACAGTTGAAAAGACACGTAGTGACTTTAAAGGCGATGAAGGGGACAAGACCACCTTTCTTGTTTTTTTTTGGCCCAGAATCAAACCTCGTTCTTATCTCTTATTAAACGAACCATGTGACCAGGCTAAGCCAACACACTGGGCCTTAATTCAGCCTCAGACGAGCAATGGGTCATTAATTAAAGAAGCTAAATGATTGGGTTCAGCGGAGCCAATAGCCATCTCACATATTGGTCAGTTCCACCATGCATATGGGTTTGGTCTTTTAATGCATAATAAAGATGATGGACAAACAAGGTACGATAGCGAGAAGGAAGAGAAATCGTGAGATCTACCATCTACCATACCTTTATTCTGGTCTAGTAAACAAGTCCACCTGTCTTCATCTTGTCTCTTCTCAGGCACATGGTGATGGAGTTGGCTGGACATTGTGTGGCCATCGTGTAAGCTGCTCTTTGGCCTTTGTTTGTATTTATAGACACTGTCCATTGCAGTAGATGTCCAGAGAGAGAGAGAGAGGGAAAGAGAGGGAGAGAGGGATACAGCATTGTGAACATGTGTGAAAATACAGCGCTGGTAAAGACAGTCCGTGTTTAAGGTGTAGTTTCATCTTGCCCTGACACTCAAGGCATAGCCTGCGCCTTTTTTTCTCACCCACCAGCCACCAGGCTGTGGATAATGTCTGTTCAAAGAGCAAGAAATAAATAAATCAATATAATGAAGGAAGGTTTTCCTCCTAATTAAGGCTTAATATAGCTGATAACCTTTCCAATTACAATAAGCCTGATTTGGTATCATAAAAAATCCAACGTTCCGAGCACAACCCTGGGACTCTTGGTCACCCCCTAGTGGCTGGGCCTCTCAAAGCTGTCCCCTTTTTCCCACTTACAGGCAGCCTTGGTCCTCCCCTAATGTTGTTCTGCCGGAGGTGAAAGTGAGCGGGGTGAAACGGACCCTCCAGATAATGGGGCACTTCACACAGAGGAACAATGGTGCTCTGGCGCTGTGCCAGGGCAGAGGCCACCCGCAACGCTCTGCGTCCTCACACTCTGCACTTTATCAACACAATGGCTTCCTGACCGGCCTCTCTGTAGCCTGTGACTGGGATAAGATCCCAGCGCCCCTCAGCTCGACACAAACTTGTTTGGGCTGTGGCCTCCCGTGACCCAGCTTCCTGTGGAACCCCCCTGCCCCTCCCCATCAGTCTTTACTCTGAAAGATTCCTGGATGCAACCTTGTCTCCCTTGAGTCCTTATTAGTAAGACAGACGTCTGTGACAATCCTCCAGACACGCAACAACTGAATGACATTGCTGTTGTTTAAAATGATCAGTATAATGTTTCCTGCTGTAACCGAAGTCTTGCTTGATTTGGCCTCGCAGGATGTTGCACTGAAGTCTGTAGGACTGTAGTGCTGTTCTACACTGGTGGTGGGTGTAAAGTATGTAGAGTACTAAAATGGGGTCATTTTGGCTTTAGGAATCCTATTGATACACCTAAGACTAATCACTAATAGTGATTATTGGCAACCCCTTTCATTCCTGTAGTTTATACCCACCTTATACCCTGATTTCCACACTGTGAGATTTAATGATTACCAAATACGTTTCTTAATCCATATATTCATAGTTGCATTATACACCATACACTATACTTACATATAACACATCTCCAGGATCAATTAGCAGCTCTATGAGCAAGATCCCCCTTCAGTCCTTTTTTTCTTTTCCAGAAGTCGTGTTGAAAAGTGTGCTAAAGAGGTGATGTGAGCCATATTATAGACAGGCTCTTATTCCTCTCATTGGCCTGTTATGTAAAATAATAACACAAGTCAAATAATACATCAGTTATTATAGACTTAGGCTGTGTCCCAACACTATAAGGTTTGAATGATACACTGATATACTCTTAATAGTGCGGGTTTAGCAGGTTAGCAGTACACATTAATGTATTTGTCCGTTTTAAAATAACAGGAAGTGATGAAGCGTTCTCTAGATTCTCCTGCACCTGCATCGTTGTCCATTTTTTCTACCTTTTTTAGGCATGAGTAGCTCCTCCTTTTTCATGTCGCATTGCACTGTGGGATAATAGTGTCCAGTGAGCCCACACTTAGCTCAAAGGTTAGTTAGTGACTAGTTAGTATTAGCAATTGGGACACACCCATAGGTCTTTTTCTGCTAGTTCGCTTCTTAGATAGATGCAGTATATTGCACCAGTCTTACTTCTTGGCTAAGTAGGAGGTTACGTGATTGGCTACAACAGCTGATTATCAGGGGAAAAAGAAGTCGCTACAACATGAACTTGATGAGTCAGTGTTCTGCATGGAGAAAATTTGAAAGGTTTGAACTGATTCATTGACTCACATGCGTGACGTGAATAAATGGGTGATTGGATTGGGAGTGGTGGACGTGGAGTATTATGGGAGAATGTTTGGGCTGGGTTATTTCTAAATACTTAATGTTTTAATAAACAACAATTAAATGAAAATGAACAACAGTTTGTTACTAATTAAATTATATATAAAAAGTAAATTAAAAATGTAAATTATTATTAAAAAATTTAGAAAATTAATAGAGAGATTACTATTTTTTTAGTTAGAATGGTTGTTTTTAAATACTTAATATTTTATTAAATAAATGAATACAAATAAAAAATTATTTTTACTCATTTCTACCTGAAAATAATCAACAAAATTATATATTTTAGAAAACTCATGAAAGATTTAAGAGGAATTATTCAGGATACTTCATTATTTCACCCTTAAAACCAAAATTTATATAAAAAAACCAACAATATTAAACTAAAAACTAACAAAAGAGCCCCTTGCATATTTTTGCAATTTTTTTTTACATAAATTGATTCTGGCATTGTGTAAAAATTCATGATGAATGGACCAATAGAAATGCTCTTCTGTAAAGCTACCATTTTCAAGATACAAGGTTTTTGTGTGACAGCCAAAAAACTGCCCTTTGTTAGGGTCATTTTGACTGAGGGCCTCATGTGCCATAATCAGGGGGCAGTTTAAACAGAAAGGCCAAGAAACACACGCGGGTACAGCAGTAAAGGCTCTCCTTAGGGGTCGTGGGTCAGAGCATACTCAAGAATGTACCACCGTATTCTGACGTAGTCCTCTTGACACACAGACGCCCATGGCCGGAGATTGCGTGATAGCGTCCAGCTCCGTGATACCACGCAGCAGGAAGCCTACTGTGAGATTTCCCACTGTTTGTTATTCCTACGTGTGTATTATACCAGGAAACTCGTACCCGGCGCCTTTGACTCATTTTGTGTGTTAGTTTCCCCCCTGGCCACCACTGTTCTGCACCAATCACCCTGTTCCCAGAGCGTATACACACAGGTCAGCACTGTGGTAAGCACACACATCCAATAATCCCACAAACTGTGTATTGTCTTTACATTGTTTCTGTGGTGTTGACAAATCAATCTGAAAAAGAAAGAAAGAAAAAAAACAAGAACCCACATCCTTCCAGAGAATAGCCTCCTATCACGTTTCGACCGTTACAAGAGTCGTATCTGTCCTGCTCCATTTCCTCCTCCTCGGTTATACCTCTACTTTTTGTTTGGCTCTTTTTCCCGCCATTGGTTTATTGTTGTTGGCAGGGGTTTCTGGCTTGTAGCTTCCAAGAAGTCATCTGAGGTTTATTTATTGGATTGTGATGATCACTTCGAGCTCTCATATCTTCACTATTTAGAACTGCTTTCCAGAAGTCCACAGTTTAGTTATTTTGCTTCTCAAAGGAACCTATAAGGAACCTCAAAGTTGTGTGTTAGACAAGATGGATCACCAAACCACCACACCCTTCCATTGAAGTACTATTTTAAGTTCCCATGAGAATCTTTTAAGGGATGGTTCTTCAGAGAACCAGTATTGCAAAGGAGATGTCTGAGTGTGAAGAAGTTCTTTAGTTTGAGGCAGGCACCCTATTGGGGGGTGGGTGACAGAGTTAGGATGATTATAAGGGCCTGTGACTGACAGGGGCCTGAAAAATTTACTAATTTTATAGTATTTTAGCAGAATTGTTAGAGCTGTGGGGCCCAGTCTCTCTCTTTTCATGGGGCTCAAAGTCCCTAGCAGTGCCTCCTGGTTGGAGTAACCTCAATATAACAGGTTCTATACCAGTTTAAAGCAACACTTTGTAACATTTCTACCTTAAAATAGCAGTAAAATTGTGATTGTAATATTCCACTGGCCTGTAAGGGGATACACAATACCTTTATAGGTGCATGGGTGGCATGCTGCTAACAACACTATGTAACACTATGTACATGGAGATTGTGGGAACTGCAATAAATCTGCATATGCCCAGTCATGTTAAGGCAAAATCTGCCTCAGTCCATATGACCCATTCTCCTTTAGTGATGGCTGAAAGCTTGAATTACACTTCCAGACTGTAGGGGGCGCCCAGGACCAAGAAGTGGCAATTTTACTTATACTTACCAATTAGAAACCTTAATTTTTATAGAAAGTGGAGAAAGGGGCTCTGGGTGATCCAATGGACTAAGGCACTGTTACCATGATCAGAGGATGATTGGTTCAAATCCAGGTCATGCTGCTAGCCATCGACAGCCAAGGCTAGCAGCCACCTACACTCCCCCTTCCCCATCGCTTTGTTGTGGTGCTGGCCGTCGCTGGCTGTCTGCAGCCTGGTGCCGGGTATACTGTGCTTGGAGCCGGGTATACTGTGCTTCTATCCAGGTGTGTTGGTTGCCTGGCCATGTTGCTTTGGTGACAGGGGCATTGCGTGCAATAGAGGTTGGCAGGATTATGTACGGGTTGGGTAATTGGCAGTCCAAATTTGATAACGTTTATAAAAATCAGAAAAAAGATGTTTTTATATCAGAGGTCCCCCCTTAGACTCAGGCTTGGCCTGACCTAGACACGTCTTAGATTTGGATTCAACAGAGAAGACAATGTAGATTGTATTTGATTGTTTACCAAGAGGAGCAAATTGGCTCTAAATGGGTTCTTCTACGGGTATCAGCAGAAGATCTGCAAAGTGGTACACAGTACTTGGCAGTAATTGTCCCTGACAGGATGATTGTGGACTGGATAATGACTGCTCTGATGCTTAATAAACAAACTAATAAAGGAAATCTGTGCAAAAATGACACTCAGTTGTAAGCTGAGGGTGGGCAGAAATTAATCTGTGGTGTAGACACAATATATGTGTGTGTGGGTAGAACTGATGTAGAAGCTACACTCACATTTATAGCACTTAACTGACGCTCTCAGTTTTTCCAGAGCGACTTAATTGTATTACAGAGGTGGGCCAGCGTAGTGTTAGGAGTCTTGCCCAAAGACTCTTATTAGTGTAGTGCAGTATAGTCACTCAGACCGGGAATCAAATCCTGGTCTTCCACATGGTGTGGCAGCTCACTGACAGATATGGTAGTAGTGGTGTTATCCATCACACCACACCAACCACTTACAATTATACTAGCCACACCAACCACAAATTGTACAGTGGCATTAACATCAACAGAGTCTGTCGTGGTGCTGTGAACTGCAGGTGAGCCTATGTCCACTTTTTCCCCAGACATGTCTGGCCTTTCATGCCTGCGTATGTTTCTGCAGTCACCATTTCTGTGTGCGGATTTATACAGCTGTAAACGCGACTGCTTAAGTCCCACCTCCTTATCGCCCCTATTGGTCTCCATGTATCTGCAGTGACATCAACCATTGGTCAAACTGCTTCCCATCACAGCCTATTGGCCCAAAATGTCTTAATGTAAATGTAAATAAACACAAATCAGTTGGACTTTATTAATATATATTTTTTAATTTATTTTAATAAATGAAGTAAAATTGTTTAATTTGTATTTAATTTGTATATTTTTTGTTTTTTTAGGACACTGAAATGAAAAAAGATGATTTGGCCATATATGCTATTAAGGCTGTCCATTAGTTTAGGCAAATAAGTAAATGTTTGTTTATTAATGTTCATCAACATTCAGCTGCATTATTTTACAGATATTTTACTCCCTCCTACCCGTAAACATACACACTGGCACCGTCCTACAACTTAGGCCTACTTAAAGCCCCCCAGCCACAACATAACAGGGTTGTACAAGCACATCTGAGCACTTTTTGTATGTTCTATTAGACAGCTGAAAGATCTTCTATACGGATGAAATTGTACTATTGAGAACAATCACTCCAGACCTTTGACCTTTGAACGGTTGTCTGTATATGTGTGTGTGTGTGTGTATGGGTACCCCAGCCAGCATGTTCATGTGGGGCTCACATGGGTGGAATGTGGGTTCCAGGTGGGTTCCAGGTGGATAAGGGCTCTGAGTGGGTTTGTCTGTGTATGTGTTGTTTCTGGGACCCAGTTGGACTTCCCAAATGGGCCCCATCATTACAACCCACCTTAATCTCACATGGGTCCCATGCTTAACCCCTCCTGGTCCCATCCCTGACCCTGGTGGGACCCTGGTGGGAATTCATATGTGGGGTCAACATGAAACCCATGGACCAAACTGTTCCTGGTTCCTAGTTAGGCTACCCATACAGGCCCCACATGGGCATGTTAGCTGGAGCATGTGTGTGTGTGTGTGTGTGTGTGTGTGTGTGTGTGTGTGTGTGTGCGTGTGCACCTACTTGCCTGCATGCACTCGCAAGACCTCCCGACTTCCCTTATTCTTGCAGTGGAAGACGCTGACGTGGACAGATGCTGGTGCACAGTGAGCATGCGACAGTGTGTGCTCACGTGCCGCCTCCACAAAGCCCCTGCCTGCGCACTTTCAGCTCCCCTCTCTCAGGCCAGGAGGAAACAGGCCGCTACTGCTGCGTCACACACACTCTCACACCCAGGCGAGAGAATGTTCAAGCCCAGACTGAGCCGTGTTCACATCCCCAGAGAGCATGTCTCACACACAGACATCAAACCACACCTACACACACACTCACACACAGGGCAGAATACACTAAACAAGAGTAGCAGTGAGAGAGCAGAAGGACCACTTCTCTTGAGATGGTTTCCTATAAAAGCATTTTTTTTTGTAAATAGGGTCTGTGAGTGTGATGGACCTATTTTAAACATAATGGAATGGTTCTAGGAAGAACCCAATAATTAACATTTACAGTTATTAAAGGTTCTTTAAACTTTTCAAAGGTTCCTGAAACTCACAAGATATTGGTTTATCTATGTATCTCCTTGCAGCACTTATTTTTTAGGAGTTTATTTAGTGCACTGTGTGTGTATACTATGGTGTTTTACTGGGTTATCGATCACAGGGTTGTAGGTTTGTTATCCACACCTGCCAAACTGCCACTTTTGGGCCCTTGATCAAGACACTCAACCTTCTCTGCTCCAGGATGCTGTAGAATGGCTTTCAAGCTTCCAAGCTGGGACATGTGAAGAAAGCATTTTGCTGTACTGTATAAGTGTGTAAGTATTATGACAATGGTCCCCATACTTTCTCTATTCAGTAGCTGCACATTTCCATGCATTTCTAATGGAACACTGCCCTCGTGTGGTCGATGAAAGCAAAAACAACAAACCCCTCACAAAGAGGTTCTCCCAGTCTTTTCCAATCCAGGGGGGCCAGACTCAGTTGTGTGATTTTCCTGCTCCAGCACACCTGATTCAGCTCACCTATTAATTGCCAGGTTTAGTAGGTCTGCTGGTGCAAGGAAATCAGCAAACTGTGCAAATGACTATGCTCTATCCTGTGGTTTGTTTTTTGCTTTGAGCCACCACTTGGGTTAATATGCTTTTTAGCTGGATCAGGAAGCAGGGAAAGTACTAAAAGGTGTAAAGCAGGAGATCCACTAGCATGAATCATGGATGTTGTCACTGTTGCATTTGTATTAAATCTGCATTTAGGAATTCCAAAATAAATACAAACAGGAATTTGGGGGTATTTGGGAATTCGTTAGGCAGGGTACCAATAGGTCCAATAGGTATATCTGCTCCAGTGAGTCCTATTCTATTTGCAGTTCTATTCCACAGGCACTAGACAAGCTGTGTATGTGTGCATTTGCAAAGGGTGCAACTTAAAGTGGCTTATTGCATCCATATATATATACACACAAAACTACTGAAGCAATCAAATGGTTCAAATGCAGTTGTCATGGTTCTATATGAGACCCCTTAAAGAAAGTTCCCGTCCCTTGCAATTGTGGCGGAAAACTTGTTTGCTTTTTCATTTCTTCACAGAAATTAATTATCTAGAACTCTGTTCTAGAGGCTTTTTGCTATTTTTGTCCTCCAAATTACTCTGAACGTAGACTACATTTTTAGGCTGTATACGAAGGGTCCTGCACTTCGGAACAGCCTTCTATAGGTTTAAATTGAACAACCTCCAAAAGTCCCTCAAGGATCTTTTACTTTTAACAGTGAATGTCTGAACAGAAATGATAATATATATATATATAATAATAATATATATATAATTTTTATTTTATTTTTGATGAACACATCTTACATGTTGTGGATTGCTTTGCAACATGGAAATGGCACCCAGTTGTCATGAGGGTTGTCACCGCAGGAGTACAAAAGGTTGTCTTTGAGAAGATACTAACTGTAGTGTTTAATTTGAGACCCATATAATTTAAATCTAAATGAAGCTCCCCATCAGAATCTCAGGACAATGGTGAAACTGACATTAGAAGTCTTGCCCATGGACGCTTACTGGTGTAGCATGGTGTTCTTGGCCATCCGGGTATTGAACTTCAGTCTTGGTGGTGGTCTTGCTTAAGTAAGACAGATGGCCTGCAGATGGTCTGGTTGTTGGCGTAGGTTGTTGGTCAACAGATATTGTAGGTGAAGGTCTAGGGGATGACCAACGCACACCATGCATCAGCAGATGGTCTAGTACATCTTTAAAACCACTGCAATAAATCAGTCCATTGTCATGAGGCCTAATCCACAACGAAGCTGTAGAGCTATTTTTTGAGATGAGAGTTTGGTGACTTTCATGCTAAACCTCCAGTCCTACAGAAAAAAGTAGAAGACCATCCAAACAGCTGGGTGGGTGGCAGGCTTCTGTTTTTCTTTCATTCTCTGCAATGGAACAGCGAGCTAAAACAAACCATCAAGAGGGTTTATCTCGCTAATGCCAGACCCAGTTTTTGCATGCGGGTTGGAAACAGGTTCAGCTGAATGTCTGAGTGGAAAGGTTTAACTCCGCAGCCTCTCTCCCACTCTTCCAGACATAAACACATGAGCTAATTTGTCCATTAAATCAAGTGTGGAAGAAAATAAGCAATTAGCGAACACATTCCGTTTAGGGTACACAGTAAGTGCTCCTTTCTAGAAGGAATGGGAACTTTCTGCATGAAATTTAGTACGTTTTTCTTACAGCGTTGGTGATGGGACACAACATAGCCATTTCATTTACTACCCAAAACAACCAGTGAATCTACTCTGCCTTCTTAGTTTGTAGATATAATGTTGATAGTTGAGGAGTTCAATTTACAATCTTTTTATTTATTTGGGTTCCAGCATGTGTCACTATGGCATTGAGGATCACTGGTTCAAATCCCGGTCATGTTGCTAGCCATCGGCAGCCGGAGCCCAAGTGAGCACAACTAGCCTTGCTCTCTCCAGGGTGGATAGAAGATGGCACTTTCTCCCCACATTACTCCAGTGCAATACTGGCCGGCACTGGCGTCTGCTGAACGCGTTGGTAGCCTGGTTGACTGCAATGGCTGACTGCAATGTGATGGAGGAGGCACTGAACACTGGATAAGATTCCTATCTTATAGTAATATATACTACAAATGTAGTATCCCATAGTAAATTATAGTAATTGTCTGCATTTACTATTTTTTATAAGGGGGAAGATCACTTTTAGAGCATAGGCAAAAAACTCACACACAGCTTGTACAATTTCCATAGACATTTTCAAATGAATGGGGCACTGCACACCTGCTGCACATAAGCGTAAGCCCAACATGCCCAATGAGAGTGTCCACTGATGCTAAATCTTAACACATATGTATGTGTAGATATATATATATATATACAGTGAGTCCAAGAAGTATTTGATCCCTTGCTGATTTTCTTCGTTGGCCCACTAATAAAGACATGATCATTCTATACTTTTAATGGTAGATGTATTCTTACATGGAGAGACAGAATATTAAAAAGAAAATCCAGAAAATAAATCTAAGGAATATATATTAATTGATTTGTATTTCATGGAGTGAAATAAGTATTTGATCCCTTAGTATTCATTAGCAGTTCTGGCTTTTACAGACCAGTTAGACACTCCCAATCAACTTGTTACCTGACCTGAA
This sequence comes from Salminus brasiliensis, assembly GCF_030463535.1. Taxonomy (NCBI): domain Eukaryota; kingdom Metazoa; phylum Chordata; class Actinopteri; order Characiformes; family Bryconidae; genus Salminus; species Salminus brasiliensis. Next base: position 7,782,363 of record NC_132880.1, read on the forward strand.
GCCACCTGTTCTCACTAATCACTTGTGTGAAAAACACCTGTCCACAGAATCAGACAGATCACACAGATTTCAAGTCTCCAACATGGGTAAAACCAAAGAGCTGTCACAGGACCTCAGAGTCAGAATTGTTGACCTTCACAAAGCTGGAATGGGCTACAAAAAGATTGGTAAGGTGTTGGATGTGAAAGTAACAACTATTGGTGCAATTATCAGAAAGTTTAAAGAGTATAACATGACAATCAACAGACCTCGGCCCGGTGCTCCAAAGAAGATTTCGCCTCGTGGGGTGGCAATGATGCTGAGAACAGTCAGAAATCGTCCTGCAACCACTCGGCAGGAGTTAGCAAATGACCTGAAGGCAGCTGGGACCACAGTTTGCAAGGAAACAATTGGCAACACTTTGCGCAACAATGGATTCACATCCTGCAGTGCCCGAAAGGTACCCCTGCTGAAGAGAGCACATGTGGAGGCGCGCCTCAAGTATGCCAATGATCATTTGAAAGATGAACCAAGTTATTGGGAGAAGGTTTTGTGGTCAGACGAGACCAAAATTGAACTTTTTGGCCTCAACTCCACCCGCCATGTGTGGAGGAAGAAAAATGCTGCCTATGACCCCAAGAACACTGTGCCCACCGTCAAGCATGGAGGTGGAAGCATAATGTTTTGGGGGTGTTTCTCTGCCAAGGGTACAGGGCTACTTCACCGCATCACTGGGAAGATGGATGGAGCCATGTACCGCACAATCCTGAGGGACAACCTCCTCCCCTCTGCCAGGGATCTGAAAATGGGCCGTGGTTGGGTCTTCCAACATGATAACGACCCTAAACATACAGCAAAGGCAACAAAGGATTGGCTCAAGAAAAATCACATTAAGGTCATGGAGTGGCCCAGCCAGTCACCAGACCTCAATCCGATCGAAAATCTATGGAGGGAGCTGAAGGTCAGAGTTGCCAAGCGACAGCCCACCAACCTTCATGATTTAGAGAGGATCTGCAAAGAAGAGTGGGCCAAAATTCCCCCTGGTGTGTGTGCTAAACTTGTGGTTAACTACAACAAACGTCTCACCGCTGTGCTTGCAAACAAAGGCTTTGCCACTAAGTATTGAGTGTGTTTGGCAAGAGGGATCAAATACTTATTTTCCTCATTGAAATACAAATTAATTAAAATATATTCTTTAAAATTATATTCTGGATTTTTGTCTTGATATTCTGTCTCTCCATGTTAGAATATATCTACCATTAAAAGTGCAGAAGGATAGTGTCTTTATTAGTGGGCAAACAAAGAAAATCAGCAAGGGATCAAATACTTCTTGGACTCACTGTATATATATATATATATATATATATATATATATATATATATATATATATATATATATTTGACGCTTTTATATATTTTGAAATGCTCCAAATTACTTGGAGCAAAATATTTAACATTGACTTTCATTGAAAGTTAAGGTTTCATTCCTTCTCATGTAAAGTCAGCACCACATGCCTAACATTAAGTATGTACCCATTGTGCCAACAGATCTGACCGTTTATATGACCACAAAAGCACTTTTTCTATTGTCTTTATTTATTAATGTATTTATTTTTTACTTTTTTTATTTTACTGGAAACCTTCTGAAGTACAGTCACTCCCTCTCTGTTGTTAGAGATGTATGTTAGAGTTGTACTGTCACCTCCTCAGTCAGACATAACTCAATGCTGCTTACCAGTTAACAAACTGACACACTGTACTACTTTGATGTCATCACATACACAATTGTAATGGGGTGTAGATGTGATCTTTTCACTCTGCTGGGTCCCTCAACTGGATTCTTCCTTCAGTCCCTGTACCATAGCCCACATCATGAAATAACAAAAGTTTGACACACTGCGTAAACACTGTTCTACAAAGTACCATTCACCCCACAATCTGTCCGTCTGGGCTGTCAAACTGTCTGTAGAAACAAAGCTCCCAAAAACGGTCTGTGTTAAAATCCTCTTGATCTTAAGACTGCCTATTCAGCCTACAGCAGTTTAGCCCCTCCCATTCTCATGAAAGCGATGTGGAATGATGTTCCTGCAGATGGTCTGTTTGCGGTGTAGATGATGTCAGGAAATGAGAGCATCATTGTAGCCATCCAAATGATCCACTCTACTGTCGTTTTCTAGGTCCCTGAGGATTTCAGTCTGAACGTGACTTTCTGAATGAGGCACAATACGGAGCAGCCCGTCAGAACAGGGGGTCATTTATGCAGCACATTTCAGTCTTTAAAGAAAATTCTGAGAGCTAAAAGGGTGGAAAATGATGTAAAAATGAATTACGACTGTATTTGGGACAGAAAAGCGACTTCAGGCAGATGAAAATACTAGAAACATGTAGAATATGGCCCCATTAACTGCATGTCAAAACATTCCTGGCCTGTTCTTCCTCAGAACGTCTTTGTCGTCCTCTCCTACCTTTCATGCAGGCAGCTCACTTGTCGGCAGCTGGCAAGGGGTCAGGGTAAGAGTGGCTACACTATAGACAAGAGCCACTGCAGCTCCCGACCCTTTGGAGCTCCTCCGGGGGCCGGCCCCCTCCCCAGCTCCACCCCTTTGCGGCTCCCTCCTGTGGAACGCCCTCCTTAGAGCCGACCGGAAGTTGTCTGGCACAAAGCAGTAGACCACCGGGTCCAGGCAGCTGTTGAGGCTGCTGAGGGTGACCGTAGTGTGGTAGGCCACCACGTGCTGCTCCCTGCTGCCCCCAAGGCGGAAGTACACAATGGCTTCGCGAACGTGGAAGGGCATGAAGCAGATGGCAAAGACCACCAGAACGGCCACCAGGAGACGCACGGCTCGTGCCCGTCTGCCCCAGCTCTGTGGCATGAGGCTTCGGCCAGCGGTCAGTGCACAGGCCACTCGTGCCGTGAAGGCGATGATGACCAGCAAGGGGAGCACGAACTCCAGAACGGTCAGGGCAAAGAGTGCTGTCAGTTGGCAGCAGGATGCGCCGTGGAACTCCAGGGCTGTGGTCTGGAAGGAGTAAGTGACCACCACAGCAAAAAGCCAAACAGCAGCACTAACACCCTTAGCCATGCCTGGGCTCCTCCAGCGGCTGGCTGCCACCCAGACCACCGCTAGGTAGCGGTCCACGCAGATGCTAGTGAGGAAGAGGATGCTGCAGTACATGTTGACGAAGTAGCTGAAAGTGTGCAGGTATGAGCAGGCCAGGCAGGCGCCGCCACTGTAGTAGAGGGCCACGCGGGCCGGCAGCGACAGCGCCACCAGCAGGTCAGCCACAGCCAGGTTGATGGTGTAGATGACGGGCGCTGTGCGAGACTTGGTGCCTGTGCAGAAGACGTAGAGGGCCACGCTGTTGAGTGACAGGCCCACGGCAAACATAAGGCTGTTGACCACCATGAGGGCAACCCACAGGCCATGAAAGTCCTGGTAGAGGGCCTCGTCCAGGTGGGCCAGTCGCTTCAGATAGGGCACTCCAAAGAGGCGGTGAGAGGTGTTGAGCAGAGGGTCAGGAGTGATGTTGAAGAACTCTCTAAGGAGGGTCTCCATGGCTGTCAAAGTAGAAACAAAGGAAAAAAACTCAGAGCTACTCTGAGTTTAATGTTAATGCCACCACAATGGGATTACTTTACCAATTACCTAAAAAGCCAGTCACAACTACTGTACTTACTAAAACCCTCTAAAAGGCTGGAAAATACAAGGGAAAGTCTAACAGTATTTTCAGGACTTTAATTAAAAAGAAATATCACAGAAAATGTCTGTCCTTCCTGCCCTTACTCTAAAAGTATGTTTCTGCTGAAGAAACACTGTATCTAGTCTGGCTTGTTTAAGTTAGGTTGGGAGTCTCTTCTTCAGCATGGAGATCTTTATCTATAAGTTACATATTAGCATGATTAGAACCATTGACAAATTGTTGGCTGGGTTTACAGCTCCCCTTATCATCATGTTACACATCATAATTAATACTGTTACTCTGCACTGTTACACATCATAATTAATACTGTTACTCTGCACTGTTACACATCATAATTAATACTGTTACTTTGTACCATGTTACACATTATAATTAATACTGTTACTTTGTACCATGTTACACATCATAATTAATACTGTTACTCTGCACTGTTATACATCATAATTAATACTGTTACTTTGTACCATGTTACACATCATAATTAATACTGTTACTTTGCAGCATGCTAATTAATATTGTGACTTTGCACCATTACATATCATATTTATTAGTTACTTTACACAATGTTACACATCATCATTAATTTTGTTACTTTGCACTGTTACACAGCATAATCAATACTGTTACTTTGCACTATTACACATCATATTAATATTGTTACTTTGCACAATGTTACATATTATAATTAATACTGTTACTTTGCAGCATGCTAATTAATATTGTGACTTTGGACCATTACACATCATATTTATTAGTTACTTCACACAATGCTACACATCATATTAATATTGTTACTTTGCACCATGTTACACATCATAATTAATACTTTTACTTTGCACAATGTTACACATCATAATTAATACGTTTACTTTGCACAATATTACACATCATAATTAATACTATTACTTTGCACAATGTTACAAATCATAACTAATAATGTTACTTTGCAGCATGCTAATATTGTTACTTTGCACCATTACAAATCATATTTAATAGTTACATTGCAACATGTTACACATCATATTTAATATTGTTACTACAAGCAAAAGTTGTTACTACTATTGTTGCAACAAGCAAATGAATATTGTTACTTTGCACCAATACATAATCAAAATTGATACTGATACTTTCTAACATGTTCATTAATATTGTTACTTTGCACCATTATACATCATATTTAATATTGTTATTTTGCACTATTATGCATCAAGTTTTAATAGTTACGTTGCATCATGTTACACATCCTAATGAATATTGTTACTTTGCACCATTACACATCATATTCAAGAGTTACTTTGCACAATTGCACTGTTAATACACTGTTGTTAATACACAGTTACACAGTTACTAACTGTGTTAATACACAGTTAATAATTTGATGCCTAAGGGAATAGTTAGTCAAAGTATCAGATTTACACAATCATCCCATTAGCACAATGCTAACAGCTTAGTGTAATAACTTCGGTTACATTTGAGCTAAATAAGCTCTGGGTGCAAAACCTAAGGAGCATTTTGGGGCCCTGAAACATTTTGGCTGGTTCCTTACATTTAACCCCTAACACTCCGAAGCTTATTGCACACCATGGTGAATGAATGTATTCTCATGACTCCAAACTTGGTGATAAAAAATAATAACAAATTGAACATTTAATGGGTATGTTTGAACCAATATTAGCATTAATGTTAGCAAGTACATTTCCAAACCATGCTGAAACACCACTAACGTCTTTAATGAAAAAACTACAGAACTTCAGTTGAATATCTCAACTGAAACTGAACCTTACCTTTAAGAACAAGTGGTCTGATGGGTCTCTGAAGGCTTTCCGAGGAGGTTTTTCTCACACTAGGTCGGTCACTGAGAAGCTCCAATCGGAATTGAAGTGCTGAACTTCATTCATTCATTTGGACACATGAAAACATCCCATGTTTCAACGGCACGAGAGTCCAGGTCTTGAGTGGTTGAAATCCGGACCAGTCTCAACCTGGTGATCACTCTATGCTTTTTAAATCATTGAACTCACATCCTGTCCAGAAACAAGCCGCTGTCTCTTTCTTGGTCGCTCAGTTTTGGTTGCCTGTGTCTCTTTTGCTGCTGTTGAGTCCTTTACCATGTCTGAGTGTGTGCTGGAGTTTAGGGCCTCTCTCACTCTCTCTTTCCAAATCCCTCTCTTTCCCCGGAGCTTGGACGGGGAGGAGAAACCTTCCCAAATTTGCTCCTGCTCTGACGTCACTGGCTGTGAATCAAGGGCTGAAACCTCATCACAGGAATAAGAGTGTAAAAAGCCTTATACGGCAATGACAGTGATATTTTAAAAAAATATGTTTAAAGAAACAAAAAAAATCATTTGACCCAATTTGATTAAGCCAAACCTGCAAATCAAACACTGTGAATGTTGTTAGGAAAGTGCCAGGTCACAACAGTGGGCTGAGGCTATTCCCTCTTAACCAGAAAAGATCTGGAACCACGATTGGTTACAATCATGGGCATTATCTATGGTTTTGGCCTATGTCATGGGACTATATCGTCACTGTTTAATGAAAAACATCATTAAACAGTATCTCTATGGTCTTTGAACTTTGAATGGAAGTCAAGATAAAATAAGAGTTTATTCCAAGCCATTTAGAGCAATTCTATTGGTCCATTCATCCAGAATTATTTAGACAGTGTACAGAGCAGCTACAAGGTTCAAACCATTGAAAAAACTACAAACATAAAAATAATTTTCATTGGACAGCGGCCATATGAAAATAGCAAAGTTCAGCAGACTAGCAAATATAATATGCAGGATTTACCTCTAAGCCTTTAGTTTAGGTTAGTGCTGGCGCTAGAAGGCTAACCTAGCAAACAGCAGAAGTCAATTATCACCCAAATGCAGGATCAATCACTTCTTCCAACCCACTCAGACTGCATCCAGGTCTTAGTTAAGGATGAGCTGACATGTTGGTGTGGTTTGGGTGCAGTATGAATAAGTGTGAACTTGAAGACTTTGTAGCTTCACTGTGTAGCTGAACGCAGGGTACCTTCAATGTAGACACCCGCTGTCTAAAATTCAGCTACTCTGTATAGTTTACCTGCGTCAGACTAGCTGCCACCCACCGGACTGACCTCCAGGCTCCCCTGCCACCCGAGTCAGACTAGCTGCCCACCCACTTGCCACTGCTACCTACCTAAATGACTATGTTAAAATTGACATGGACTCTTAACAATTTGCCACTATTAACCTTCATTACTCATTATTCTTACCATCTCTACTATGATTATGTTATGATTATGACCAGGATGTGGTCTGAAAGGGTTGAGAGAAGTGTTTGATCATGTATTTATGAAAAGGATTGGGGTGGCTATTGACTTCTAGGGCGCTATTTTGGTGATCTTTAGGCGAGTCGTCAACTGTGCCCAGCACAGCTTGATTTAGTGCGTGTTAGCGTGTCTTATCGTAATGACAAGTAAAGTACGTCTTGTGCGGCTGGAAGCGTGCAAAAGGCACAAGTCTCTTAATAAATCATGGGTGTGTTTTGGGTGTAATGTGCACTAAACCAATCAGCGTGTCACTTGCCATTCTCTTTAAGAGCCAGGTATGGTCTGACTTTGGCAGATTGCTTTTTCAATGGGGCATTGCGCACGGCCTGGGAAGGCTTGCTGAAGCACTGGAACGCCTCGCCTCTAGAATAATAATTTTATACTATATATATGCTATGGGTTTGTACACTGCTGCGCATCCATGTCTGCGAAACAAGCAGGGGTGTACACGCGTTGGGCACGTGCCTGTGTTGACAATTCACTGCCAAGACAGCAATGAACGTCTGACTGTTGACGTCTGCCTAGGTTGTCACTCCTGTGTTTTCCGTTTCCAAGCTAGCAACATGCCAGAAATGTACCTGAACACGCCTCTTTTCGAGACCACCACGCCCATCGGTGTAGATATATTCACTAGCACCGTTGCTATTTGAGCGATGCAGGCGGAAGGCGTGAAAACAGACTGTTGGTGGGGTGTAAGAGTGCACAGGGTAGTAAGCAGTAAACTAAAGAATTCAAATTTGTACTCCAAATAGGTCTTGGATGATTGACTACATCCGGTGTATATGCCTAAAAACTATGCACATGATGACACACAAATGTATGAACTGAAGCCGTGTTGGAGACATCAGTTTCCTGTATATCACATGAATAGACTGCGATATAGTGCTGTGCCAGTTCCAGGAAGAGATAGGACAGCGAGCAGTGTGTTTAACTCACTCCGACCTCTCTGTAAACAGACCTTTCTTAATTCATCCAGCTCTGCTGAGGGAACATCTTCAGTAAGTCACCTGGCAGGAGTCCATTACCAAAGTGACATGTAAATCAAAGCTTTATGTCCTACGTTCAGATGAGGCAATTGGAGAAATTCAGGTCAAGTGCGTCGCTCTGGGGATCACATCATCTCCAACTACAATTCAAGCATGGCTCCATATGCAGAGCTGATCGAGATGAAGAGCTGAGTAAAACGGACCAGTTGGTCAGAGATTTTGAGTCCTCTAGGGAGAGTACAGCCTCTGTACAGTGGGGTTAGCTGCCCAACCTAAACAATGAGGAAACCCCAGTAACACTGAGATCCCCTTCCATATAAAACACTATGCCTCTAATTAATATGTGTAGTCAAGGCTGGTTTTCTGCATCCAAGGCTGTTATAAAGCATTGGACTTAAAAGGAAATCAAAAAGTGGACTTATTAAAAGACGGGATTATAAATTACTCCTCGATTTGACGGATAAAGTGCAACAGACTGGAAATCTAGAGTGGATGCTTCGCTAAAAAGCATCTAGAACAACTCTAATATGACAATATGTCAGGAGAGCAACTTTTAAACACAGTGAACACTCTCAATATGTCCAGAGTACAGAGAACAGAACACTAAAGCTTTCATCAAAGAATCCATAAGGAATGATAAATGCAAAACTTCAGCTTCTCTGCATTCGTCAGAACAAGGCGCGAACATGCAGGCCCAATCTTTCCACCTTTCCCGTTATTCTATACAGTTTACTCTTCGGAATTCACAAGGTCTGAACTCTTGATGGCTTAATCCTCCAAAATATGTCTCTATCAGGGAAGATTGATTCGCATGGTCCGTGCAAATAACAAATAACGGTGCGAAAATAACTGCCGAGGTAATTAATGGTGGCCTTGTCACCACCACGGGTCTCCGCATTCCACCTCGCAGACGCAGCCCCGAAAAGAGCGAGTTGGAGAGCTTCTCCAGAATAACTCCCTCTTCTCTGTGTTTCTGTTAGGGGGCTTAAGCGCCGGGCCATTGTTTTGAAAGGTCATGTTTCACGGCTCTGATGCTGTACGCTTGAGGAGAAAAAGGGATGGATAGACCTAAGGCAGGATCAGGGGTGGTCTGCCATCGTGCTCTGCTTTGCCATTAATAAACATTTAAAGGCCTCTTTACAGTGCCACCTATTATGTCATTGTCAGGTGCCCGTAGGTGTTGGTACAGTTTTATGGGGTGAGCTGGAGTTTTCATGCCAGAGACAATACACTACTGGATGAGTGTTGGTGAGCACAGAAACATGTAATGTTTTTGAGAAATGGCCCAGTGAGTGCCCTGTTGAATTCCATGCTGTCTATAACGGGCTACGCTGGTTTATACTGGTCTAGTGCAGGTTTAGTTGCATCATCAACAGCATTTGCCGGTTTTCACTTTCTGAAATAATGTGAATCGGGCGGTTGTTCTTTGCATTGTGCCATAGTTTCATGATTAGACCAATAGAAATGCTCTAAAATGACCTGGAATAAAAATATTTTCCATTGACGTCCATTGAAAGTTCAGAAGGTATTTTCCTTTACCTGTAAAGTTACCATTTTGGAGATGGAGAATTTTTTTGCGTGACAATAATAGTGACCAGCACACAACATATCATCACTGTTGGACATAAACCTTGTATCTCTATAATGTCAACTTTACAGTAAAAGGAAAAAGCCTTCTTAACTTTCGATAGAAGTCAATTGGAGAAGAACTTGCACCAGACCAGTATTAACCAGCTTAGACCATTTTAGCAAACAGTATTCTGGTTTTGCTGGTGACTTATCCAGAGCAACTTACACCAGAATCAAGTTACACAGATAAGAAACTAGTGTTAGGAGTCTTGCCCAAGGACTCTTACTGGTGTAGTGTGATGTACTTGTACAGCTGGGGAACAGAACCTTAGTAGTCTGCCAGGGGGAGGGCAATGTTGGTATTTTGTATTTTTTATAAGACAAATGTAGGCCACACAATGTTGACATGAGAGACAACTGTCACTATTCAGTGGATATAAAGCGACTCTTCATATCCACTGAATAGTTGGCATATAGCACTTGAAGTGGTGGTACATTCAAAATAAACCAAAGGCTATTAGAAAGCTGAAAGGGTTTGTCAAACATGCTGTAATTCCCTCACTTCCAGCATTGTTGCTGTGCCTGTAACGTAGGCTGGCGTTGAACTGGACCCCTCGGGCTTCCTGTTTTAAACATGTGTCAAGGTGACGAAGACCAGGGGATCACTATATTTCAGCTCTGGCCTTTTAAACCCCCTATAAAATAGCTGTATTATAACATCCACTCGCCTGCATATACAGAGGGACTAACAGCAGGAGAGTGCAGGTGCGCATTCTTGGAGAACGTCCTGAGGATGTCTTCTCTTTACTGCAAAGCCACTGGAGAGTTTTCAGTGGCTGACTTGTGAGAAGGTAGCGTAGCACTGTACCTAATGACTTTAATGCTCATCCAAATAAAGGCCATGTCCAGTCCTTCTTCTTTTAGTCCTTGTTTGGGGGGACTTCGACGATTCTTCCTTGCAACAGGCTTCTATTCCTGTGAAATTCCTATGTTGTCTTGCTGCACTTCTGCACAGGTCGTGGTGATGTTTAGATTGGGGGACTGTGAGGGCCATGACAGAGGGTGTCCTGTTTTTCTTTTACAATTTGCTGGTATTTAGTCCTTTCTTCCCTCTACCAGTGAACTGTTGCCTGTGCCACTGGCTGCAACACAAGCCAAAAACATTGACTGATCCACCCCCATGCTTAACAGTTGGAGAGGTGTTCTTTTCATGAAACTGGGGTTAACAACTACGGTACCAAGCTGTGGTACCCACTTTCTCTTAATACCATCATAAAGTCTCAAAATGTTACGATGGTATACAATATTACTGGGGGGGATTATTTATGCATTATTTTAAGATGAATAAAGCACAAACTGAGCGAACACTGCACACACTTTTAAATGAATCATTCAGTTCAAGTTTATTCATTCAATAAATGTTAAACCGTCAGTCTGACTAAACAACTGTTAAACTGCTCTGAATCAGAAGAGAAAAGCTGGTTAGCATTAGCTTAGTTAGTCACAGAACAAACAAGTCTGACAGAAAGTCCACTTATAAACATTTAGATGAGAATGACTGGGGACTAACAATCAAGCGACTGCTCTTTCTTCCTGTGGTCTTGGATCTGTTGCCCACTCCCATCCTCTGTTATTATGCAGCACAGGAGCCTAATGGTTAAAAGGATAAGCCAGCAGACTGAAGGTTATAGGCACGGACAGCTGCTGTTGACTAACTGCTGAGCTACCGACACATTTCTTATAATAAAAGAGAGCAAAGTCGAGCAATTGGAAAAATTATACCGTGAAATCTGCCATGTTTGGACTTGTAGCCAGCAAGCTAGGTTTAGGTAATTTGGCTAGCAGGTTTAACACAACAGCAAAGGCCATGTTCTAGCTAACTGAGGCCCAAGTCCACTACATTTAAAGCAGGAAATTGAGGTTATTGATTCTGACTGGGTAGAAACAAGCAGTAAAAACTCCTTAAAGTGAAAAATACAGTCTTATCATCAGTGTTTACTGCACCGTTCACCACCCTGTCCAAAGTTATACTCCACAGAGGGTCTGAACCAGTGCCTTATGAAATGTTTTAAGAGGTCTGCGCCATTAATCTGGAGAGTGAGCCTAAATCTGAGAGTCAAGTGAATGGTGTTAGCAGTGTTTTTGACTGTATTTAGGCACATTTCGCTCAGACGGGTTCTCCCACAGCTCCCCCACCCTGTGGCAATCTTAAATGCACATGGTGGAATGGGCTTATTTGACTATGTACTAGACAGACATCGAACAGAAATTTGACACATCAGATGTGTCGTTATTTTGAAATATCGTTCCCTCCGGCATCACTGTTTTTATTTAAGTAGTAAGTAGCTTATCCTCGTTAGGTAATAATGCCTTGTCTGTTGTGTGAGTTTGAAGGAGGTCGGCTAGTGGATGGTCTGAAGGCTTTGAAGAAAGGGCTGGGAGTCTATACAGCCATTATGCCGCTGTTGATTCCTGGAAAGTGAGACTTCCATCCATTTCATGCATCCCTAAAGACAGGTCTGTTTTTTCCTTGCTTTCGTATCTTAGAAGGTAAAGATCCCATTCTGACATAAAAAATAACCAAACTGACAAAGTGTTCCTTCTTAAAATAAATAACTGAATGTTAAGTCCAAAGTACAGTCCAAAAGATGTAAAATAGGCCCGGATATAATTATTTGTTATGTATTCAGAGATTACATTTCAAATGAATATTGCTGCATTGGCAGATATGATCCAAAAGTGATCCAAATTCTGTCATATTCCCATAGCTTCTACATTCCCATGGCTATGAGTGCATCTGCACACAAACACGTGAAATATGTGGCGCAGGGAGCTTGCTGACCTGGTTAAATCTGGCCTAGCTGGCCAAAGCAAAGAAGAATCCAGACCTGTACATCATTACTGCACATTCGTAGCAAAAGGTCAAGTTGATCTGGCTTCAGAACCAGATTTTTATGCTTTGTGAGTGAAAAGAGTGAGAGAGTATCACACTGGAATGGGGCTGAGGATGTCAAACGTCCAACGGATCCAAGGCAGGAACCGGACGCATGAACGTCTGAAGCCACCGTTATAAAAACAAAGGAATGTAGAAGCGAATAAATTGCAGAGGTAGTCGCTCCATTCAATTTAAAAAAAGCGAATATCGGCCTTCGAGCGTCCACATATGCAGCTATTAATCTGCAGTTTAAAGCAGGAAATCGAGGTTATTGATTCCGACTGGGTAAAAACACTCATAAAAGTGAAAAATACAGTCTTATCATCAGTGTTTACTGCACTGCTCACCCCCCTGTCCAAAGTTATACTCCACAGAGGGTCTGAACCGTGACTTATGCAATGTTTTAAGCGTCCGCGCCATTAATCTGGAGAGTGAGCCGAGGACATTCTGTTTTCATTCAGCTTTCATCATGGTTAGACAGAGAGCCCTTCCTCTGCTGAGGGGTCCCAAAAGATGGATGACAGTTCAGGACGTCGTATATCTGACCACAAGGCTTCGGACACTCACACACATACACATACACACACACCTGTTTAGTCTCACACCAGAGGACAGAAGCAGGTCAGAACAATGCTGTCTTCAGATGTCTCACGCATCTGGGCTTAATGTATGGCAGGTTATAGACAATGAGACCTGGAGAGCTTGAGGTTTAGTAATGATAGGATGTCTTGTGGCTGTGATTGGACCAGTGTTGAAGAACTGGCCCAGGCAGACAAGCAGGTCAAATAGGTCAAACAGGTCTGCTTAAACAATATGGCAACGCTGTCCTTTCTCATCTACTGTTCCACATGTCAAACGAGCTCTGACATCATTAGGACAAGTTTCCAGAAAGAAAATCATTTTGAAGATAAATGCTGTCCTTACAGTAATGCATGTGGAAGTTTGAACCTGCCCACATTAATAAAAAAAGCTTACATAACTACAATCTCAGACTCCAGAGACTAAATTTAGCCTTTTCAGTGACATTAACTTAAGATAAGACAATCAGGGGCCGGATTAACAAAAGCATTGCTGAGAAAAACCTAACAGACAATCTTAAGATAAACACTAGGAAGTTCATAAGAATGGGCCTCATTCACCAACCATTCTTATGAAGAAATTCCATCTTAGAACCCACTTATGCTGTTTTTACTAATGTGGAAAACAAGGACAGTGGGATCCATCATTACACGAGCATAGCTGTGAATAGTGGTGAATGAGGCCCTATGTCCTTATGCCATATGTTCTATAATATGTTCTAAATTATTTGTAAAGTTTTTTTAAGTTGGGCTCTGAGTGGCTCAGTGGTCTAATGTGCTACCACTACAGCCCTGGGATTCTGAGTTTGAATCCCGAGCCATGCTGCTTTGCTGTTTTGCCATCAGCAGCCAGAATCAGAGTGAGCACAATTGGCCATGTTTTCTCAAGGTGGGTAGATGGCGCTCACTCTCCCCTCATCACTCTTAAGTGATGTTGGCTGGCACAGGTGTCTGTTAGCTGGTGTGGTGGAGCTGGGGACCCAGTGCAGTGTGTTGGTTGGAGTTTGAAAAGAGGCGGTGGCTGGCTCAGCATGTATCAGAGAAGACACGTGTTGGGTCTTTACCCTCCTGGTGTTGGGAGCTTTACTGGGAGAGGTATGAATGGGTGGGATAACAGGCAGTACCACATTGAAAGACTAAGGTGGCTGGTCATTTTGAGCGATGGGAAAACTTCCAAGAAAAGTAAGTACACCTTGATTTGTGTCGAGGTTTCCACGACAAGTATATGTTTAGGTACACTAGAGGATCAAACTAGGACATAGATAGAGATTATTACCATACAGTTCACAAAACATATTTATAACACCTTAATAACATTACACTACCCTTTCCTGTTGTACAGTGCATTACATTGGCAATTAAGTTAGCAACCACTTTGCTACCGTTCATTAATATTCGTTTTATTTTATTTGCAAGAAACCCAGACTCACCCACAAAATGACCAAACTAAAAGCAGCCAAACAGAAGAAACACAAGGGACAACACATGGGATTTTTATTGAAGATTGTAACATGTTGCTGAAACATGACAAATATGACAGACATACCTTAAATGAAATAAATACATAGTAGGAGGGGGAAAACAATGCCAGCGACTTCACCGTTTGGTAAAGATTATGAATATAATACTATTTAGTTATAATACTGTTTATGCTGAATAACATTTCGGAGTGGCTGCATAGGGTTAAAAACGCCCATCTCTGTGACTGTGTTCTGATCTACTGTCAACAAGATCTAATAAAATTTGTGCATATATCACTAAAGTGCACCTCAAGAAATTCGTAACATTCGTACAAAGACATTCATAAATATTTTATGATTCACAAGAAGCTCCCGTCCACTGGTAGCACTGTTTTGCCAAATACACACAACACAGCCTGTCATGTACTTGAAGACAAATTGAGAACAGCGGCGAGGTGTAGGCTGAGGTGGAGGTTAGAATTAGGTTTAAGTGTAGTAGGGTAAGATTAGGTTTAGGTTGAGGTGCAGGTTAGAATTAGGTTTAAGTGTAGTAGGTTTAGATTAGGTGTAGGTTGAGGTGTAGGTTAGAATTAGGTTTAAGTGTAGCAGGGTAAGATTTAGTGTAGTCTGAGGTGTAGGTTAGAATTAGGTGTAAGTATAGCAGGTTTAGATTAGGTGTAGGCTGAGGTGTAGGTTAGAATTAGGTTTAAGTGTAGTAGGTTTAGATTAGGTGTAAGCTGAGGTGTAGGTTAGAATTAGGTTTAAGTGTAGTAGGTTAAGATTAGGTGTAGGCTGAGGTGTAGGTTAGAAATAGGTTTAAGTGTAGTAGGTTAAGATTAGGTGTAGGGTGGAATTAAGTTTAAGTGTAGTAGGTTAAGATCAGGTGTAGGGTGGAATTAGGTTTAAGTGTAGTAGGCTAAAATTAGGTGTAGGCTGAGGTGTAGGGTAGAATTAGGTTTAAGTGTAGTAGGTTAAGATTAGGTGTAGTCTGAGGTATAGGGTAGAATTAGGTTTAAGTGTAGTAGGTTAAGATTAGGTGTAGGGTGGAATTAGGTTTAAGTGTAGTAGGTTAAGATTAGGTGTAGTCTGAGGTGTAGGTTAGAATTAGGTTTAAGTGTAGTAGGTTAAGATTAGGTGTAGTCTGAGGTGTAGGGTAGAATTAGGTTTAAGTGTAGTAGGTTAAGATTAGGTGTAGGGTGGAATTAGGTTTAAGTGTAGTAGGTTAAGATTAGGTGTAAGGTGGAATTAGGTTTAAGTGTAGTAGGTTAAGATTAGGTGTAGGCTGAGGTGTAGGGTAGAATTAGGTTTAAGTGTAGTAGGTTAAGATTAGGTGTAAGGTGGAATTAGGTTTAAGTGTAGTAGGTTAAGATTAGGTGTAGGCTGAGGTGTAGGGTAGAATTAGGTTTAAGTGTAGTAGGTTAAGATTAGGTGTAGGGTGGAATTAGGTTTAAGTGTAGTAGGTTAAGATTAGGTGTAGGGTGGAATTAAGTTTAAGTGTAGTAGGTTAAGATCAGGTGTAGGGTGGAATTAGGTTTAAGTGTAGTAGGCTAAAATTAGGTGTAGGCTGAGGTGTAGGGTAGAATTAGGTTTAAGTGTAGTAGGTTAAGATTAGGTGTAGTCTGAGGTGTAGGGTAGAATTAGGTTTAAAGGTAAAGGTGCACGTATTTGTCACTGTACAGTGTACACTGTACAGCGAAATGTGTCCTCCGCATTTAACCCATCTGGTAGTGAACACACACTCACACACACGTGTTAGGGGCAGTGAGTACACACACACACCCAGAGCGGTGGGCAGCCAACTCGCCGAGCCCGGGAATCGAACCCACAACCCTGTTATCGATATCCCAGCGCTCTAACCGCTGAGCCACCACTGCCCACGACTGTTTAAGTGTAGTAGGTTAAGATTAGGTGTAGGGTGGAATTAGGTTTAAGTGTAGTAGGCTAAAATTAGGTGTAGGCTGAGGTGTAGGGTAGAATTAGGTTTAAGTGTAGTAGGTTAAGATTAGGTGTAGGTTGAGGTGCAGGTTAGAATTAGGTTTAAGTGTAGTAGGTTAAGATTAGGTGTAGGGTGAAATTAGGTTTAAGTGTAGTAGGCTAAAATTAGGAGTAGGCTGAGGTGTAGGGTAGAATTAGGTTTAAGTGTAGTAGGTTAAGATTAGGTGTAGGGTAGAATTAGGTTTAAGTGTAGTAGGTTAAGATTAGGTGTAGGGTGAAATTAGGTTTAAGTGTAGTAGGCTAAAATTAGGTGTAGGCTGAGGTGTAGGGTAGAATTAGGTTTAAGTGTAGTAGGTTAAGATTAGGTGTAGGTTGAGGTGCAGGTTAGAATTAGGTTTAAGTGTAGTAGGTTAAGATTAGGTGTAGTCTGAGGTGTAGGGTAGAATTAGGTTTAAGTGTAGTAGGTTAAGATTAGGTGTAGGGTGGAATTAGGTTTAAGTGTAGTAGGTTAAGATTAGGTGTAAGGTGGAATTAGGTTTAAGTGTAGTAGGTTAAGATTAGGTGTAGGGTGGAATTAAGTTTAAGTGTAGTAGGTTAAGATCAGGTGTAGGGTGGAATTAGGTTTAAGTGTAGTAGGCTAAAATTAGGTGTAGGCTGAGGTGTAGGGTAGAATTAGGTTTAAGTGTAGTAGGTTAAGATTAGGTGTAGTCTGAGGTGTAGGTTAGAATTAGGTTTAAGTGTAGTAGGTTAAGATTAGGTGTAGGGTGGAATTAAGTTTAAGTGTAGTAGGTTAAGATCAGGTGTAGGGTGGAATTAGGTTTAAGTGTAGTAGGTTAAGATTAGGTGTAGGGTAGAATTAGGTTTAAGTGTAGTAGGTTAAGATTAGGTGTAGGGTAGAATTAGGTTTAAGTGTAGTAGGTTAAGATTAGGTGTAGGCTGAGGTGTAGGGTAGAATTAGGTTTAAGTGTAGTAGGTTAAGATTAGGTGTAGGTTGAGGTGCAGGTTAGAATTAGGTTTAAGTGTAGTAGGTTAAGATTAGGTGTAGGGTGAAATTAGGTTTAAGTGTAGTAGGCTAAAATTAGGTGTAGGCTGATGTGTAGGGTAGAATTAGGTTTAAGTGTAGTAGGTTAAGATTAGGTGTAGGTTGAGGTGAAGGGTTAGAATTAGGTTTAAGTGTAGTAGGTTAAGATTAGGTTTAGGCTGAGGTGTAGGGTAGAATTAAGTTGAGGTGTAGGTTAGAATTAGGTTTAAGTGTAGTAGGGTAAGATTAGGTGTAGTCTGAGGTGTAGGTTAGAATTAAGTAAATAGTGCATGTGCACGAGGGTCGAGCTGTATTTAGTACACTAAATCCTGAAATGATCTTTTAGTCACATATGTACAATTTCCTTTTGAGACCAGTTTGCTATCATTGCTTTACGCAGTACTAGTTTAGTTACACTAACTACGTTCAGTGTGTGGTTTAGGATGGACTTACAACTTACAATTGAACTTATTCTGCTTACTGAAAGTCACGAGATGTCCCAAACACCTTTTGTAGTGTGTGTGTGTGTCAGAACACATTCAGTTCACTTAACTGAAATAGTCTCCTAAATCTGTAAGCAATTGTTATGCACAATTGATATCAATAAACAGCGTAAATTAACATGAACGCATGATAAAAAGAAGAAGAGAAATAAAAACCTCATACAGTTTCATCAAAGGCAGTGCTGTTGAGCTGTGTCCATTAAAAAAAAAAACACTTATGTTATATGGTTGGATATAATGTTAGAGCATTCTGTTCAGTTGTCCTCCAAGCTTGGAGCTTCAGCTTATCGCTAATGTTTCCAGTGGATGGTCGGGATTAGATGTAGGCTGTGACAATGCAGAGCTAATGCTTACCCTAGAAATGGAGACTTGATGTGGCGAGAACATGACTGTGTTAGTTCTGGATGCCCATGCGTAGGTGGTAGTTTTCCTGTTGATGATGAAGGGAATGACCTTTTTTAATAGCTGTCCATCTCTAGTGGTGCTCTGTCCTTTTGTCCACGTAGCGCTAGAAAACGTTGGACCACCACCGTCCAGTCAGTCACATTCTCTACCCGCATCGGTCCTCCCAGCCTGGGCATCACGATAGGGCTACCTACACAGGATGCACAGGACAGTAGGAAGAGGTGGAGGAACACAAGTTAGATGACACAAGATGGATCAGTGAGAAATCTGACCGGCACACTTTCTGAATACTGGTACTTCTGACATGACATCAACAGTTTCAACAGTCAGTTATTACAAAGTGAAAATGTAAACTGACCACGCCTGAAGGATAATGTCCACCCTGCTCAGCAAAGAGCATTATACATTTACGCCATTTAGCTGACACTCTTATCCAGAGCGACTTACAAGGTTACTCGTATTACAGAGGTTATCTATTACAGAAGAATCTTGCCCAACAACTCCTATTGATGTAGCACAGCACCCAGACTGGGAATCGAACCCCAGTCTCCCACATGGTGTTGTAGCTCACTGGCAGGTAGTGGTGTTATCTGTTGCACCACACCAACCACCGCATAAACTGCATGAACTCTTTCAAACAGAATAATTCCACACTCACCCTCTGGGAGGATCTGGGTTCTTTTGTTCCCCCTGAGCCAACTTATGGAGTTATTTGCAAGCGCATCCATAGACCAGTTCTCTGGCAAGGGGTTATCGGCCTCCTCTTCCTCCCCCATCAGATCACGGCCCTCCACTGAGCATAGTTTACCTGTAGAGTTAATAGAGCATCACACACGGACAATCAACCACCAGTGGTTACCTGCATCACTCCAGTCCTGGAGGGCCAGTCCCCAGCAAAGTTTGGTTGTTGCCCTTAAACCCACCAGATTCAACATGTCAGATAATTACCAGACAATGTGGGTGTGTTTGAGCAGGGCAACTTCCAAACTTTGCCGGGGACTGGCCCTCCACCCTGCCATACCCCTACACTACTTGCTATGCTGTAAGCTAAATGGATGGTCACATGTAAATGATCAGAAACCAGTTCTGTATATATACAGAGAGAGAGAGAGAGAGAGAGAGAGAAAGAGAGAGAGAGAGTATACATATAATATATATATGTACATATATATAATATATGGTCCAATCCTTACCACCATGCTTGCATAGAATTTTGATGTAAAAGAAGAGGCTGGTGAGCAGATTGAAAGGGGAGGGGGTCCCGGACTTGCGGCTCATGTCTCTGATGAGGACAGCACGACCAAACTTCCACTCTGTGTCTGACTGGGCCTGGATACGCTGATAGGTATCACTCATCATGGCAATGAGCAAGTTGACCAGCACAATCACGGTCACCACAAGGTAGATGCCGAAGGCCAGGCGGGCTAAGATACTTGCCGCGGCGGGTGAACGATCCATAGCTGGGATGTCCTCCTGCTCTGTCAGTCCAAACAGAGCGAAGAACAGCAGCACAGAGACGTCCAGGGGGTTCAGCTCTGTGTCCGGTTTGGTCCCTTCAAGGTTGCTGCCGTTTATGTTGCTGACTTGAAGGTCATTTTCTGGGTATACAGGTTGGCAGATGGCAGTGAGGCTGAGTGAGAAGGCAGTGTGGAAGAGTAGCAGGATGACGGCGAAGCGGCACAGATCCTTCATCAAGTCCCTGATGATGATGGCCCACGGACCAAACAGGTGGTGGAATGTCAGAAACTCCAGGAGCTGGATGAAACCTAGTGTCATGGCAACCGCCAGCAGGACATTGCGGGCGAACAGGCAGTGCATGGGAGCTGGGGGCCACCTCTGGAGAGCAGCTGCTAGCAGGTGGCACAGAAGAGCTGAAGCAGAGAAGCCCAGGAGAAGGAGCCTTACCCAGGCCAGCCCTGCCCGCTCCCCTGGGTGGCTCAGCTCGGAAACTAGCATCCCGCACAGCCAGGTCAGCAAGAGCCACTCGCACCAGCCTGGAAGCAGGCGCCCCTCGGACAGAGGATTCATGGGCGGATAGACGATGGTGAGGATAAAGAGGGCCAGGAGGAAAAGGTGGGACACTAGATGACTCATAAACTTGATGATGGGAACGGTGTTGAACCTGTGGGGAGTGTACAGGTCAGTTGTAAATCTTGTATAGCAAAAATAGACCTGGTACCTGGACACTACTCTGTTGTTCCAGGATACAGGAATTGTGCCAATATCTAACATTTGCTTATGCACATATCTGCTGAACCCTGTTCCTAATGCCCACCCCCACTGAATATCCACATGCAGAACAGATCAGTAAGGGCTACCTGTGTTTGAGTGGCAGTGACAGGAAGAGCCAGAGAGGAGGGCAGAGCAGCAGACTGAAGAACAGCAGCAAGATCCTCCACGAGTCCCACTGCAGACTGCCGTACCACACCTCTGTCAGGTACTTCTGAACCGCAGGGTGGGCTACCACACCCTTCTGCCTCCCCTCTATCAGACAGTCCAGCACACTTGCCCCGCGATGGTCCAGTGCCCTCAGGACCACCCCTGCTCCATGCCCCTCAGCCGAGGAGGCCAAGGTCAGGAGGTCTGAGGCCATGACCTCGCAGTGTCGGGCAGCGGCCTGCAGGTGGGCTGAGCGCTCCTTTTCCCTCAGAGCGGCCAGACTGAGAGCCCGGGACAGACGCACGGCAGTGGTCAGGGGAGATGTCGAGTGCAGCACCAGCTCCTCCAGAGCTACGTTAGCATTTAGCCTCCCGCACACCATCAGGTCAAAAACAAACTATAGGTAATGAACACAACATAAATACACCATGATTTCAAACACACGTCAAACTGTACATAAGCTACAACAAGTCATAAATGTTATAAGGCAGCTAAAAAGTACAGGTAATGATAACAATTCCAGGTCAGGGGGCAGTTGGGGGGGCCATGTTTCTACCTTTTTTAATAATTACTTGCCGCAAAAGCCAGGTTTTGAGCCTCATCAGCATAAAAAGGCTTTTGCTGGACAAATAGTTTGTTTTAACAAACTGCTACATGAAGTACACTATTTAGACAAAAGTATTGGGACACCTGCTCATTCATTGTTTCTTCCAAAATTAAGGGTGTTAAAAAGAGAGTTGGAGTAACTGTCTCTACTGTCCAGGGAAGGCTTTCCATTAGATTTTGGAGCACTGCCAATTTGAATGCATTTCTGTTGTTATATACTTACACCTGCTCAGAGGTGTGGATATTCAGTAACTACTAATCTCCAAATAAAGCAACTGATGTTGATGTATGATTAAGAAAGTCTTTTATTATAACTATTATAACTAGCCTACTTATGTGCAGCTGACAATTGACTCATTGACAACTTGTCAATGGTGGATTTCCTGCTTAAACTTATTTACAAGGTTTAGTAGGTGTGTTTGAGCAAGGAAATAATCAGCTCTCAAAGGTCCAGAATGGCTGACCCCTAAAGTAATGTATTCTCCATTAAGACGTGACAGCACTGTTCAGCACTGTGATGTACTGCCCTCTAGTGTTGCTACTAGAAAAAAACAGACAACCATATTCACTATTTGTTTCAGAATTTGGTCTCTGCTTTTAACCTGTCTGTGCAGTAAACACAAACATACACAGTAGTGAGCAAGTGACCATAAGCACACATGCCCAGAGTGGTGGGCAGCCATCACATTTTCCTGCCCTGGCCTGACAATAAAAATATTTTAGCCAGTTTTTCAATTTCATTGGGTGGCACATGGCTGAAGGGTGTGCCAGTGATGCTAGGCCCACCTTCCTGTCCTCCAGAAGTCTCAGCGTGTTGTTGTCTCGTCTGCGGAGCAAGAAGCTGACGGTGGCCTGGTGGTTCTCCTCGGCTGTGTACTGCAGCGGTGTGCGGCCGGCGTGGCACTCAGCCCGCGCTGATGCTCCGCTCTCCACCAGGAAACGCACCACCTCCAAACAGCCAGCTTTACCAGCATAGTGCAGTGCAGTGCAGCCACTCTGGAGGCCACAACACAGGGGCAGAGAGGGACAGAGGGTTGCTTCTGTAGTACTGGATCTATGAGGCTAATATAGCTCAGATATAGCTCAGACTTTACCATGACCGTATGCCAACTCAGTTACACATTAAACAGACTTGCACACCTTGTCAGTGTGGTTGATGTCGGCACCCTGGCCCAGAAGGACCCTTACTGTGGCCACGTGTTCATGAGCGGAGGCCAGGTGCAGGCAGGTGCGTCCACGTCGGTCTCTTAGGTGCAGCAGCGAAGCGGACTTGCTGAGAAGCAGACCAACCACAGCCGTGTGACCACTCAGAGCGGCCAGGTGCAGAGGGGTTGAACCCTGTATACACACACACACAAATAATTACAAATAATTTAGTGTAGCTGCCCATTGATCCTGAGGACAGTAGCAACACTAACTTGCAGTGCTACAAACAAAGCTGTGCTGAGATTTTGTTTCACTAGCCCACCATGACAGAGAAATCAGGGAGTTTCAATCTGAGACAAAATAACAGGGTGGTCAATAGGTGTCTAAATTGGCATCTGGGCCTGTTTCATCCCAACCAACATAACATACTTGATATTTATATGTCAAACTACAACTTATAATACTCAATAAATGCATTCTATGGCATCTTTAATGTTTGTCAATATTTGATCCTGAACTCCAGAATGAATTAACTTTTTAAAAAAGGACTGAAAGCCTGAAAAGGCTTTCACTTTCCTAGCCTTGTTTTTACAGTAAACACTTTACTTTGTTTAGAGTTTAGAGAGTTTACAGTTAGTTTATTGAGGCTGGGCTACTACACTAAAATGTATGTATAATTAAACTGTATGTATAACATTCTACAAATAACTGTTACATTTCTCTTTAATGCTAATTCAGAGAATTGTATTCCCAATTTTTTTATGTTTATGTACCTGCACTGACAGGTATATTGGAAAAATATTGGAAATAATTATCAGTGCCCAATTCCCACACTGGTGCATTCATTCATTTTTGTTTTAGTTGACTATAATACTCCTAAAACCAAGTGTCATTTGCCACTTGGCTTATCATTTGCCACTTGGCTTAAACTGGAGTTTTTGGGATTAAATGTTTGGGACTGATGTTTAAAGAATGTTTAATTAGAACATTAATACAGGTAGTAAACCTGCTGAATCAGGTGTGTTCGACTTGGAAAATGACTAAAATACACTGGAGGCTGGAGTTGTGCATCCTTGCTCTAATGCCATTTCTGCTCATTTTCTCTATGTTTACAGCATGTACTGTATACTGTATGCTTATATATATGTATGTGCTGGAAGGGCTAGCAGGGGGGACTTGCCTCAGAATCGGTCTCTGCATCAGCCTGCACTCCTGGTGAATTCAGTAGCAAGCGCACCACATTCTCATGCCCAGACTGAGCTGCTAGGTGTAAGGGAGTGTACCCTGACTGCACACACACACACACACACACACACACACACACACACACACACACACGCACACACACAAAACAAAGTAACTGACTGATATAGACAATACACTGTGATTATACTGCTACATAATATGACTGTATTACAGTATTACAGTATGATCAAATGCATATATATATAGGAATGTACATATCTGTGTATTTCATAGTTTCTATATTAATAACTTGTACATTTTAAAGCAGTGCAATAGTATGTATAGTGTAAGTTAATGTGTATATTTTCTGTATATTTATTTTGTATTTGCTGTTTATTTACTACTGTGAAGGAATAAATTAACAAAATGTGAAGATTATAGATTGGTCTACATTACTGATTCACTTTTCAGTCTACAGAAGCACTCATGCTGAACAGTGATTGGTCAACCAACATGCCTAACCACAATTCAACTGCATGGTGCAGGCTCCTGGAGTATCCGTATCAGGGACATTTATATGCACACACAAATAAAAAGCAGCAATTCATCTGAAAGCTAGTGTGTAAGTGTGTGTGTGTTGCGCAGTGCAGGTTGGTGTACCTCGGTGTGAAGCTGGTGTTTCATGGTGCCATCTCGGCTGCTGCTGTTGCCTGTGGGCAGTTCACTGCGGATAGCCGCTGGGACTTTGGTCAAAATCTCCCTCACAAAATCTACTTGTCCGAAACAGGCAGCGACATGCAGAGCCGTCAGCCCTGTCTATAAACACACACACACACACACACAAAAAAATTATTTAATTTCCTTAACACCTACTGTGTCTACAGTACCAGTGTCCAATGGGTGTGTGTAATAATATAGGAAAATAAGACTAAGTCATATCCCTTCCAAAAGCCCTAGTGCTACCCACACAGAGGACACACACACACACACACACGTACGCATTTATATGTAATATTTGCGATGCGCACACACAGCTTGTTTAGTCCCTGTACAGAAGTATTGCCAATAGAATAGGACTAATAGAATAGAATAATAGAATAACCATCAACCTACTGGCACCGTGCCTAATGCCAAGCTTGGGCTAGAGGGGTATAAAGCCCCCCAGCACTGAGCTGTGGAGCAGTAGAACAGTGTGCTCTGGAATGATGGTTCTCCATTCAATACTTTTGGGACGAGTTGGGGATGAGGTGGGGTTGTGATCATCCAACATCCTGACTTGACTAACGCTCCTGTCACTGAATACAATCAAATTCTCACAGCATTGCTTTAAAATCTAGTATAAAGCCATCCCTGGACAGTAGAGGCAGCTACTCCAACAACAGCAGTGTAAAGGTTTAATACCTCAGATTTCGGAAGAAACTATGATGCGCAGGTGTCCCAATACTTTTGACCATATAGTGTATTTTTCCCCTATTATTTTATGTACCTTTACTGTTGATACACTACTGCAGCATCAATATAAATATCCCAGCTCAGAAAGATTGGGTCAAATCACAGAGTCAGCCATGGACCCCTACAGGACCCCTGGAGAAGGTTAAAGGTCTTGCTCAAGGGCCTAACAGTGGAAGCTTATATATCGAACCCACAACCTTGTGTTTAATAACCCAGCACCCATATAATATAATATAATTTTCATTCATGTGCGCACACATTGCACTAGCTGGGGTTAGATACCTTAGAGCTGATGATCTTCAGAGAGACGTTTGCTTTCAGCACCTCAAGAATGTGTGTGTGCCCACTCCGGGCAGCCAAGTGGACAGCGGTCATTCCTTCCTGCAGTCACACACCAGCACAGGACAATATGATGTGATCTGATGTGAACAAATGTCAAATGTGTGGTGTTCAGGTGCTATTTCAGTATTTGGACTGTATTGAGGAATTTTGTGGTCTTACTAAATCCTCCTCCGTGGCCGACGCTCCCGCCTCCAAAAGAACCTTAACGACCTCTGTGTGACCTCCTGCAGCAGCCAGGTGCAAAGGACATGATCCGTTAGCCTGTGGAGGCAGACAGTTATTAGTCCTATTAGTTCTTTATGATAGGTGTGTCTAACAAATGTCTGTTTAAAAAAAATACAGTTACCAGGATAAAGACTGGTAATAAGTGTGACACATAGCAACTCATGCATTTAGTTTTATTCATAAAATAAAACCCATAACTAACCCAACCCTTTTCAAAGATTAAATAAAAAAACAATAAAATAACAAATGTAAAGAAAATTTAAAACATCTGTCAACTAAAGACCCTTACAATATTTAGATTCACATTTTACAGATACAATTTAGCTTTGCATTTCTAATTTGGAAATAATGATTGGGGGAAATGATGACCTCAAACAACATAATTTACATATTATTTTCATAGCAGTTAGCGAATCATTTATAGTAGTTCCTGAATCATGTATAGCAGTTTCTTAATCATTTATAGCATTACTGAATCATTCATAGCAGTTACTGAATATTTTAAAATCATTACTGAACAATTCCTATACGTTCCTAAATCATTTATAGTAGTTCCTGAACCATGGATAGCAGTTACCAAATCATTTAAAGCAGTCACTGAATCATTAATAGCAGTTACTGAATCATTTATAGCAGTTACTGAATCATTCAAAACCATTACTGAATCATTTATAGTAGTTCCTAAATCATGGATAGCAGTTACCAAATCATTTAAAGCAGTTGCTGAATCACTCATAGCAGTTACTGAATCATTTATAGCAGTTGCTAAATCATTCATAGCAGTTACTGAATCATTTATAGCAGTTACTGAATCACTCATAGCAGTTACTGAATCATTTATAGCAGTTACTGAATCATTCAAAACCATTACTGAATCATTTATAGTAGTTCCTGAATCATGGATAGCAGTTACCAAATCATTTAAAGCAGTTACTGAATCACTCATAGCAGTTACTGAATCATTTATAGCAGTTGCTAAATCATTCATAGCGGTTACTAAATCATTCAAAACCATTATTGAATCATTTATAGTAGTTCCTGAACCATGGATAGCAGTTACCAAATCATTTAAAGCAGTTATTGAATCATTTATAGCAGTTGCTGAATCATTCATAGCAGTTACTGAATCATTTTTAGCAGTTGCTGAATCATTCATAGCAGTTACTAAATCATTTATAGCATTACTGAATCACTCATAGCAGTTACTGAATCATTTATAGCATTACTGAATCACTCATAGCAGTTACTGAATCATTTATAGCATTACTGAATCATTCAAAACCATTACTGAATCATTTATAGTAGTTCCTGAACCATGGATAGCAGTTACTAAACAATTTAAAGCAGTTACTAAATAATTTAAAGCAGTTACTGAATCATTCATAGCAGTTACTAAATAATTTATAGCAGTTACTGAATCATTCAAAACCATTACTGAATCATTTATAGTCATTACTGAATCATTTATAGTAGTTCCTGAATCATTCATAGCAGTTACCTAGCACCCAATGAATAGTTTTAAGTCATAAATGAACCATTTATAGTAGTTCCATTTATAGTATTTATGGTAGTTATCTAAACTGTTATTTAATGTAACAGTTCTTCTTTGTAAAAGTGGCTACTGACCTTGTTATGCAGTGTGGTCAGTCCTCCCTGGCTGAACTTGAGCAGTTCTCGAATGACGGCTACACTGCCTTTGGCTGCAGCGATGTGGGTGCATGTGGCTCCTTCCACGTTAGCCAGTGTGGCTAACTCGGGCCTGTGCTTCAGGAAGAGCTTTACCACCTCAGAGTGGTCATTTTCTGCTGCCAGGTGAAGAGGGGTCTGTCCATGCTGAGGGAGACAATTTTCTTTACACATTGACACTTGTTTGATCTAAAGGTAATGCAACAGTGCTATAGAATGGGTGCCATTGACTAAAACACTGTATTTAGCTTGGCATAGTTGATTGATGTGAGTGCAGTACATGGAAGTGAAAACTGTGAACCCCAAACACTGAAGAACTGGTCAATTTTAATAGCCCTGCAAGTTCTAGTTTAAAGCTGTGGTGCAGCCAAACACAAAGGCCAGTTGCATCAGTTTTCTGAGACAATCTAGAGTCAAAACCTAGATAACCACTGCTCCAGACTCTGCTAGTTGTTCTTTTTATCTTGTGCTGCAAAAGAAAGCCAAACCTGGGGAAGGGAGTCGGTGCTATGTCAGTAACTAGCTGACTGGCAATCTCCTCAGCAAGCTAACCACAGGAGTATACTGATAGTACACTGAAAAAAGGGTGCTCTACTATGTGGGCCCAGCCAATAAAAACAGAGCTCATCATTTTTACAAGCCCATCATAAAAGGAAAGTCAGTTTGAGTTTCATTCTGAGACAAAATAACAGGGTGGTAAATAGACTTGTAAAACCACATCTGAGCATTTTCCACCCCAACCAAAGTCACATGCATACTATTTTTGCATCAACTAACAACGTTAATACTCAATAAATGCATTCCATGGCCTCTTTAAAAAGCTAAAAGGTTAGACGAGGATAAACAATTTCAGAGATGGGTTTCGGCAAACTTTTGACGAGACGTGTATAGCTAAACACACATTCAAGGTTGTGATAAATACTCACAATATCTGTGGCAGTGATGTCGGCTCTGAGGTTTAACAAACTGCTGCACACGTCTAGCTGTCCACTAATAGCAGCTAAGTGCAGTGGAGTCTGCTTACTCTGGAACACAGAATTGATCAATAAATAGCATTTACAATGACATCTGAAGTGCAGGAAATGCATTATTGATAGTTTCAATGTGAATAGCTTAAGTGAGCTAAAGCTACACATTACTGACCAAAAACCCACACTGTAATTACAGTATATTGTCCAATATTATAAATGTGATACGCGTTGCAATTGATGATATGACAGGGTCAAAGATAGGCCTACACTATTTGATTATTTCTTACAGTCAAGAAGTTTGGGTTTACTTCAAGATGGAAAGCTATGGTAACACTCAAGAACAGAAAGGTCAGATTAGAATGAAAGAAAATATCCAAAAAGGCCCACTTTACATGTTTTGGACAGATGAAAGCAAGTTTAGCTTGAGTATGGAGAAGGAAAAAAGCCTACCACATGTATGGCTGCCAATAGAAGCTGGCAAAGCATCTCATTAGATGTTAAATGCCATGTAAAATATTTTAGATATGTTGTCCAATTACTTTTCATTCTTATATATTGTACATCTCAGCCACTTATTAATTATTTAATTTAAAGTCAATTGTAATGGATGTGCACAGGCAAAATGACAGAAATCATGTCACTGTCCAAATACTTATGGACATGATTGTTCATTTTAAATCATTAAACACCTAAACTCATCTGCAAAACTGGGGTTGGTCAGGATGCTTATAGCTCACAGTACAAAACAATACTAACAGTGCTAAGACGGCTAATAGAACAGTTAGAACAGCGGTCTGACCAGAGAGAGGGCATCGACGCAGGCCTGATGAGTCTCCACCAGCAGTCTGACCAGGCGAGCCGAGCCGTTCTGGGCACTGAGGTGCAGTGGGGTGAGGCCCAGCTTGGTCTTAGCGTTCACAAAGGCCTTATGGGACAGCAGGATGTCAGCAATGTCATCGTGGCCCTGCTCAGCGGCCAGGTGAAGGGCGGCTTTGCCTTCCTGTAAAGCAAGTCTCATGACTGGTAACATGGCTATCATGTGAGTGGCAACAGTATTTTATCCCCATAGGAAATGACAGGATGCAAAAATACACTAATAACAATGAACCGACCACATGGGATACCATAGCAACCACTTAAGAACCCCCATAATCACCTGGGATACCATAGCAACTGCCCAGCAACCACCTGGCAAGACCCTAGCAACCACTAAGCAATTCCATAATAACAACCTAGCAACCACTAAGCAACACCATAGCATCCGCACTACCTGGGACACTGTACCAATCGTCTAGAAACTGAGCAGATATCTAGTAACCCATCTAGCAACCACTTGGCAGCCACCTATTAACATCATAGCAAGCGATACCATACAACCCATCTAGCAACTTAGCGACACCATAGTAATCAACTGGTACACTTTAACAACACTTTTTGGTACAGCAACACTGCAGCAACCATCTAGCAACGCCATAGCGTTGTACTAGAAGCAAAATCAACTAGCAACTACCCATGGCATCCATCTCGTATACCATAACAGCCATCTAGCAAATACAGTTTCACTCTAGTGACCATGTAGCAACAGCCTTTGGAAGTCATTGGAACCACTTACGTTTCCTTCTGGAAATGCCTTTTCCAGTTAATCTAATTCAATAGTGGATTGTCTTGAATTATTGAGCAGCCTCTGACTCAATTTTCTCATAATAAAATTGCCATTTGTTTGTATGCAGGTTTTTCATGTGTGATTCAAAGACTTGAGGCACCCCTCAGTAACATATCATTTCCAGTGCATATTCCCTTCTATCCAGGCACTGAATAGTGAAGCACATAGTGTATAGAGTGCCAATACAATGCACAGTGCACCAGTTGAGACAGATCCTAGGATACTGATAAATAACCTGTAGCATCAAATCTTGGAGCCCAGCATTCACTCACTATTCATCAAGCGCTGCCTAAAAACATGTAGGCTGCCTGACTTTACACAGTAATATTCAACACTGGCAATCCTGCAGTTTTAGGACCTTGAGTGTGTCTGTGGTCAAGCTGAGAGACACTTTATCTGTCTCACCTCATCAAACACGTCCACTCTGGCATTGTTCTCTAGCAGCACCCGCACTACCGCTGTGTGACCTCGCTCAGCTGCCAACAGCAGCGGAGACCTGCCATTCTGTTATACACACACACACACATGACATGACAAGAAAAAGAGTTTGGTCAGACAGGCATTCATTTGAAGCTGTGAGACTGAGTGTTGGTCAGATGTACAGAAATAAAGAATGCAACTTGCCATGATTAAAGGCAAAAAAGTAACTGACCACAGTGACACTAGTGGGGCTAGCTGAGCTTGGAATGGCAGTACCTTGCTGTGCTTGTTGATAGCTGTCTGCAGGCGGCTGCTGGGGACATTATCGAGCATTTCCTGCAGGACTGCGGCGTTGCCCACTCTGGCACAGTAATGCAGGGGAGTTTCGCCCATCTATAGGAGCAGCAGAAGCACACAATATTTTTTAAATGAAATAAACACTGTAACATCTCAACACCATATCAGTAATGTTCAGTAATGCACCTGAACATCTAATAGATTATCAATAGACTTCTCCTGAATTCAGCTGTTCTTCACTATGTGAGCAGAAGCGTTTAGGAACCACAGCAACTCCAACGCCACCAAGTGTCAGACCATGAGTGCTCCATAGACTCAATAACTGCAGAGCTCCAAACTTGCAGTTAGAGCTGCAAAAGGGGACCAACTTCATGTCAATGACTATAGATTTAGAATGGGGTGTCATAAAAGCTCCTGTAGTGTGTAAAGTGTAGGTGTCCCAATACTTTTTGTTGTCCATATAGTGTATTAAGTCGAGATGGGTGGTGACTCTCTGAATGTTCCTCAGTGTGCTTTTTCAGGAGAGTAGCTATGCGCAAGTGACTTACCTGTCTGGTAGCTGCTGTGATGTCAGCGCTATACTCCATTAGAGTCCTGATAATGAGAACATCTTCTTCATCTCTGTGTACCATCTCATTCCTCAGTTCAGCTGCCAGATGCAGGGCAGTCTCCCCAATCTGCAGAGACATCACACAGTACCAAGACCTTACAGAAGGAATAAAGATGAAAAACTATATGGACAAAAATATTGGAACACCTGCTCATTTATTGTTTCTTCTGGAATTAAGAGGCTTTCTACTAGATTCTGGAACATTGCTGTGAGGATTTGATTGCATTCAGCGACAAGAGCCTTGGGGAGGTCAGGATGTTGGAAGACCACCCAACCTTATCCCCAACTCATCCCAAAAGTATTGGATGGAGCACCAGCCATCATTCCAGATAACACAGCTCCACTGCTCCACAGCTCAATGCTGCGGAGCTTTATGCCAGGCATGAAGTCAATAGGTTCATGTTTAGCTGCTCCAAAAAGTCTTATTCTATTGGCAGTGCTTCCCTACAAGCATAAGACAAGCTGTATGTGTGTATTTGCATCTCTACTTTCAGCAATGGGTGCAACTTAAAGTAGCTGAATGCATTCATTTGAAGGGGTGTCCACACACATTTGGACATATAGTGTACCATGAACAAGAATATAGCACCAAAAACTGAGATAAGAGCCTGCTGGTGTTGTTTTAGGCAAATGTGTGGTGATACAGTCATGTAGTTTCTACTATGCTGATTGCTGGCAGACTAAGGTTTCATTACTTGCTAGCTATATTAGCCTCATAACCTCCAGCACAAAACTACACTGGCTAATTGAAGCTGTTGTGCAAACTATTGATTTTAAAAGTATTCACTTAATTGCACTTAATTAACTTTTCCACATTTCTACTTTTTCCCATTCTTTGCCAGGCTCACCTGGTTCTCCTGACGAACACAGAGCTCCGCCTCTTCTCGGCTCCTCTCGCTGGTGAGGCCGTTTAAGATGGCTTCCACCATGCGGACATGGCAGTGACGCACTGCAACATGGAGTGGGCTCTCTCCTGCCTGAATTCATATGAGAACACAAATAAATTCCATTAGCTCAACTCTGTTCTTTTAACTCTTACAAAATGTCTCGTTAATGATACACCACATTGACAAAAGTATTGGGACGCCTGCTTGGGGACGCCTACCTTGGATCTCCAGGTGAGGTCAGCTCCCTCTTCTGTCAGAGCTCTCAACATCTGCAAAGCTCCATGACGTGCAGCCACATGCATCGCAGTCTCTCCATTCTGAGCCAGAAAAAGACAGAGGGCTGGTTCAGCAAAACAGCTTACCCTTGGCTCTAGATCCACCATCAACCTTAACCAGCTTTCAGCTTCACTCAGGTCCTCTTCCCAGGATGGTAGATTGTAGAGGACTGCTTTGCACAACTGAATTGGACTGGATCCGGGAATATCCGCGGCCTGCGCTTGAACCCACTTGAACCAAGAAGAGGCTTGTAAAAGGGAAATTCCACCAATTCCACCAAAACGTCACTTATTCAGATAATAAAATGGTAAAAACAGTGGTTTGATGTTAAATTGTAAAAGGTGCATTGTATAATAGCTTTGTCATGATGATAGGAACTCAGGGGTCATGATGTCTGTGGTATGGCTGGGGTGACTTGTTGATATAATCGCCATTATCAATTACACATATACGTCACTTTGCATAACATGCGCTGCAAAGATGGCTACGCCCACTGGAAACAGGGGTTCTGTCCCAAACCACACACTACCACACTAAACAGTGTGTTACATATAAGTGCATTCATTAATGTAGTGTGTGGTTTGGGATGCAGGCATTACTTTCTTCGGACAGCAAGCTATGGCTAAAAGAACTGTTTTAAGATGGCAGCATAACAGCACAGTAAGTTTCTGCACCACTGCTGTTACCACTGAGGTATGTGTTGTTGCAGATCAGTACCCTGAAATGCATACTTAGATTAATCAATAAAAAATGTGGTGCTAATATATGCACTTTGTAGTATTTTATGTTATCTCAGACATCGTCAACAACATTTCGAAGGATAAGAGTTAGGATCCGCTAACATAGGCAAGACACTTTCACTGTACTCTGAAAATGATACATTATGAGATGTTTTATTCTGACCTCCTGCTCTGCGTTAACTTCTGCTCCACTCTTAAGCAGCATGTCTGCCACCTTTTCCCCCTCCTTCACTCTGGCTGCTACATGCAGAGGGGTCTCCAAGTCCTACACACAGAACGGAGGTTCACATGAAATATGAGTGTATATACAGCCACATTTTATGGGAGAGTAAGGTACCACTTAACGCATTTCGGTATTGTGTTTCAACCAGACCATGCTTTCCGACCTAAAAATCATACAAATATCTGCATTAATGTCATACACGATTAATGAAAAAAAGGCTGTGTGTCAAGCACTGGTTAAATATATTTTTGACCACAACGTTAAACAAGTAAAATAAAAAAAACTAATGAATACATATTATAAATTCTGATATAAGAGTTTTTTTTAAAATAAGAATATAGAATTTTATTATATAAGAATATACAGTACAAAAATGTAATAATACACAATATGATCCCACTTATAGGACATAGACATTAGGCAATTCCAAAAGCTCTTTTTCAGCCACTGTTAGTTAGACTTGTTTGTGTGCTCTGGATCATTGTCTTGTTGCATGACCCAACTGCACTTCAGCTTTAGCTTTAGCCCCCAGTTAAATGACTGCTGGCAACACCTCAAATTACCTCAAAGGCCTTTAAATGTCACTGAGCTGAAGCAGTTCTGTAAGGAGGAGTGGGACAACATTCCTCCATGGTGCTATGAGACACTAATTAACAAATTATTGCTGCTAATGGACTGTTAAGCTATTTAAAAATAAGATGCAATCACTTGCTTTAGAATAAATACCTAAAATGTTAATCATATTGATTTGTGATCAAGTTAACTTTAATCCGTTAACCACATGTGTTATACACTATATGTCCAAATGTTTGGGTACACCCCTTCTAATTAATGCTTTTGGCTACTTAACAGGACACTCTGGAGCAGATAAACATGAACCTATCAGCACCATGCGTAGACTAGAGGGGTATAAAGCCCTCAATATTGAGTTGTGGAGCAGTGGAACGGTGGGATGAGCTGGGGAGTTGGGGCGAATGCAATCAAATCTAGTAGAAAGCTCTAACAGGCCCAACCACATTGGGTTTAGTGATGTAGAGATTGTCTGGTTACCTTTCCCCCTCTGAGCTGCACCTGTGCGCCGAACCCCAGCAGCATCTGCACCACCTGAGGCTTGCAGTTCTGCACAGCGATGTGGAGCGCTGTCTGGCCGTCTTTGGTGGTGGCATCAACGTGCGCCCCCTTCAGGAGCAGAGACTTCACTACAGCTGTGTGGCCCCGCTTGGCAGCTGCATGCAAGCACACTGCACCAGACTACCAGAAATAACACCACAGTAAGAAATCAGACCACCGTCGCTGATCCACTGGACTATCAAAAACCTCACAAACCACGGGCTTCATCAATATCGAAAAAGGCTGAATCTCAAATGGCTTCTTTTTTTCTAGTGCACTTTCTGAGTTATTAACTATGATTTCTACACCCAAATAGTGCACAATATGTCCAGTAAAGATCTGTGCACACAGATTGAATCCTGACTGGCTCTTTTGTTAGCGCACTGTTTGGGTACAGAAGCCTTTATTTTTACTACCTATATAGTGCATTAGGTCGGAAGTAGGGAGTCAGTCTTTCTAAGTAGCAGCAAAAGCTGTTAATTGGATTTTGAGTTTTGTACCACTGCAAGCCGGAAATGTGAACACATCCTATGAAGCTGCAGTACCTTGTTTGGCATGTGTAGAGGAACTCCTTTCTTTAGAAAAGTGAGGGCAGTCTCTGGGTGACCACACTGGGAAGCAATGTGCAGTAATGTGCTCCCATCCTAAACAGATCAGGAAGGCAATCCAAGTAAATTAATCTATAATAATTGTAACAGCATTAGGATCAAGCATTATGCTACAAACACCAGATTGTACGTGTAAGTGTTTTAGAGTTTGAGTGAGATGCTGACCTTGGTTCTTGCCAACACGTTGGACTTGAACTTCTCAGTAAGGATCTCAACCACATTAGTGTGGCCTCGCTCTGCTGCGATGTGGAGCGGGGATCTATCCAACTGGAAAATGAAAATGAAAAAATTATACAGGGACAAAAAAGATAGGTACAGCATGTTCAATGTTTTGGTCTTGATTCCAGCTGTAGGGTTTGCTACTACTGATGTTTTCAAGATGTTTAACATTAAACATAACAAAGTTGCTCCAGGGAGTATGAGGTCTTCCTTGGCATGAGGTCCTGAATGACAGAAAACACACTTGGTTTCCAAGGACAGGGCCTAGATTATCCTATCAATGGAAAATCTCTATTCAGTAGTCCAAGACTAGGCTTGATCATTGTCCATAAAACTGACCCTACCTGTTTACAGATACCCATGCACTAGAGCAGCCACGTAAAAATAGAAGGACGTGTGTCTGATGAACTTGTCCTTGGTAGTGATGAAGCTCCATCCAATACCTTTGGGATAAGCTAGAGCGGAGTTTGTGATCCAAAATCATCTAGTATCAGTACTTGACCTCACTAATACTCTTGTGGCTTAATACAAATCTTCACAACAACGCCCCAACATTTAATGTAAAGTCTCCTCAAAGATGTTTCAGTAAAGACAATGGTTCCATGTAGATTTACGACAACTCATTCAGCTATGTAAATGCACCTATTTCAATTTAAAGGGTTCTTCATACACAAATGCACCCACAATGTTCATGTCAGCTGCTCTGAGCGCTCTTGAAGGAACATAGCTGAGGAACAGTAGAGTTTGACCATGAAGGCATTTAAAAATGATCAGAAGAATTTCACAAGGCCAGATCAAGAAGAGTTTCCAGGGTTTTCCTAGGAAAGAACCCTTTAAACAGACAGAGAGCCATTTAAAGCAGAATTATGTGAAAATTGTTCCTGGGTTCCCCCTATAGGTAAGGAGTGTAATTCACTTTTACTCCACGTCGGTAAATACAAACCACACTTTGAGCGCCCCTTCACTGACAGCTGTATGCATGCATTTCTGGAGTAATAGAAGAGTAATACTACAGGATTTTACATATGACTCTTGTTACGCAGCATTACACAGTTCTGGAAAGAAGTCTCAGTTGCAGCTTCACCTATATTTACATATTTTCTATACAGGGTTCCAGAACTGTTTTCCAGAGAAATATGCAATTGAGAATCTCCATTCAGAATGCTGTGTAGTCCTGCACTAGGCTAAACATGCATGTAAATTGCAAAGAGAAACATATAAATATATATATATAAATAAAACAGTAAGCTCCGTCTACAACATTTGGAGAATTCTGGGGAAGCATTCTCTTTTTCAGTCCCACCTTGTCTACGATGTTGGGGTTAGCTTTGCTCTGGTAGAAAAACTTCAGCACTGCCTCATCGCCCTCCCAGGCCGCTATGTGCAGAGGAGTCTGTCCTTCATCCTATACGAATAAACCAAAACCACACAGTTTAGTGATCTTGGTGGCATTTTAGTAGCCAACATATGAAACTATAAGAGAATCAGTCAGTTATTTGCAGCACAAATCCCTCAAATCAAGTCAAACCAAATATCTCAATGGACGCTTCATAAAGCCTCTCAATCTTGAGCTTAATATTCAAAAATATCCAGACATATCCACAGAGGGCCTCAGTTGTTTATTCCCACCAAGCAACAGACGTCATATGGACGTTGTTTATTGGGCTAAATTGGGTTGGCCTGCCAAGGACTATTTGGCCCAAAAAGAGACGTTGAATATTTAGTTCTGTGATTTGGTCCTAATTTAGACCAAAGTGGATCACATTTTTTGGTATAGCCCAAAATATTATTTGATGAAAAAGTTGAGTACAACCCCAGACTAGTCTTTCTGAACATAATTTCCACTGTTCAAAAACTTCATACATTGACATCCTGGAGATCCATGAAATGATTGCTTTTGACCACTGTGAAGAACTGCCGCCAAGTGCACCAGGTTAAATCTAGACCCAGTAGGACCTTCTTTCCCCTTTCACTTTCTAACCCAATATCAGCACTGAGACATCATGCAAAGCGTCTCCTCAATGAGTTTTTGCTGGGTGGGTTGTAATCTTGGCATGAAATTAGTGCCTCACACCAACCTACTGAGAGAAATGTGCTCCTTACTAACATGACTTTTCTATGGTCTTTGCCATATAGAATCTTAACAACTGGTCATCTTACTCATTTGTCTCTATGGAGATTACTCTTTGTCTGCTAACCTAAGGCGTTTGTATGACCCTTTGCCTGCCAACTATATGAAAAGTGTTGATGGCCGCCCACCTTTGTGTACTGCATTTTCTGCATTTACTGCATTTCTCTAAAGTCTCAACCATAGGGTGATACAATCAGTCAGCCCTAAGGTGATGACTATCAACCCCCCTAATGTTAATACCCCAAGTAAACTCTGACAGTCTATGCATTCTTTTGACTGGACTTGATCAGACTGGACTAGACTGACCGTGATCAACTAAGCTGTGTTCGTGTATGATTTTCTGTCTGCACGTGAATAAACTCCTAAAGATACAGTCTCCTGACTCCTGAATCTGACTCCTATATGCTGAATTTCTAACACCACAAACCACTTTGAGTAAAACCTTTAAAAGTGCTGGTGTGTAGCGTTGCCCCTCACATTTTGGAAATCCACGCAAGCACCATGCTCCACCAGCACCTTGGTCATTTCAACATCCTTCCTTCGGCAGCATATATGAAGAGCTGCGTCTCCACTTCCCTACAAGCAGAATATGATTATTATTCAGGATGTATCTATTTTATGAAAAGTAATGTCATGCAGCATAAGGTAAAGCAGCAGGAACAAAAACCATATAAACAGCAGAATGAGAGAGAAACCACGTTATACCCTTTCAGAACTACTGTGCTATTAGTCATCAGGATGAAGGTTTTGATAAGTGCGCAAAGTAAGTATGGTTAAGGTTTATTAAAAACCTTACATTGTTAAGCCATAACATTAAAACCTAATACTGAGTAGGTCTTCTTTGTGCTGATAAAACAGCTCTGACCAGTCAACGCATGGACTCCATAGCCGCCATGGATCGCATCAGTGCCCATGACCCTGCCAGCAGTTCACTGGTTGTCCTTTCCTAGGGCACTTTTGGTAGGTACTGACTGCATACCAGGACCTCAAGACCCGCCTGATGTTTGGAGATGCTCTGACCCATTCCATTTTGGTGAATATGGTTTTCTTGTCTTGTAACAAGATAATTGATGTTGTTTACTTGTCACGGATGTTGTTTACTTGTACACCCGCCATGGTTTTTATGTCATGGCCGGTGCACATTCAACACTGGAAGACAGTTCAAGTGTTCAAGTGGTACAAGTGTTTCCCACGCTGGGGTGGCAACTTCTTCACTTAGCCAATATGAAGCCATAAAATGAAAAGCATGGGCGATATTACTCTTTAAAACACCACACACCAATCCCACAATTCAGCGGTCTGGTGAGTGGAGCTTCCCATCTGAAAGCACTAACCGAGCCTCAGTCTATTACTCATATTATACAGAGCTTCAATCCATTACTCCACTGACGTAAAACCATAATTAAAAATGTGTTTGCTAACTACGTCGGCTGGGTCATCTCACCGTAAATGAATTTGCTTCCAAACAGCTTTTACGCCGCTGTTACAGCAAGACTTGAGCTTAAACACAGGATTCTCGAGATACCAGAGTTGGTATCTTTTCAGACTGATCTGCTCATCTAGGAAACAGGAGCCTTGAAGGGGTTCACTAGTTTGCCATCAACGTGGCTCCATAAACTGCATAGCGTGGAAAATCAATAAAAGCTGTTATTAAAAACATCTATTGTATCTCCACAGGCACTTTCCATTGCACAAAAGAAACGCAACACCCCATGAACAATGACTCACGCTCTTTAATCCACAGACACATCTGAGTGGAAAAGACGGAATAATCGTTACAGATTGTTGGGTGTGAGGCTCTCTGTGACACCCAACAGGACTTACTGTTCTCTGAGCTTGGAGTTGGGGCTCCGTTTGGCCAGAGAGAAGCTCCTTAACGATTCCAACATTCCCCGCTTCAACGGCCAGCAACAGTGGAATGCAGCCATCCTGGGCATGGGGAAAAAAGACAAGGGAGGTGAAAACAGTGATGTGCTGTTCATTTGATATCATAGAGAAAAGAAGGGAGTCAAAGCACAACAAGACCAAATAACATATATAAAAGATGAATAAAGAAAAATATATAAGGCTGAACATCCTCTGCTGACTAAGTCCTTAGCCATATAGCCATGAACAGAGCCAAAGTTTAAAGAATAGCTTGGCAAATGATCTAATGTTGCTTATTAATCAAGGTCCACAACTGCTACAAGGCTAATAGAATGGAACGGAAGCTTACAGCTGCAGGGAAAAGTAGTTTCTCCATTGATTACTGATACAATGTGGCCTGACACAATCTAACTAATCTAATAGCACACAGTTATAACAGCTAATGTCTTTAAATGAGCACACTGAGCAACAACAAAAGAGCAGACTAGAAAAGGTAAGTGATAAAAGTGTTCTTATCAAGTTAAACTGTCTGCACACCAACACCAAAACCTCATCTCAACTGTGAAGCATGGTGGAGGGAGAATCATTTAGGGCTTTGGGGCTGCTTTGCTGCTGATAGTGTGTTTTCACAATTAGTTAAGACTGTGTTTTATTGTAACTGTGACTTAGATATTGATCAGGCCACACTTAATTAGTTATCAATGCAAAACTACAGGCAGTTCTAAAGAGTTCACTTACTACTTTGCAACTGTATATTCCTCTAAATTAGCATAACGCAAACTGCATAACTAAAGCCTGAAGTTTGTCTTTTTTTGAGAACTCCATATAATGCAAACATGAATTTTGTTGCTTTTTTATACAAGATTTTGTATACATATAAACTTTATGAAATGTTCCAAACATAGCACTTATGCCATTTTGAATAGGCACAATACAGGGCAGCCAATCAGAAAAGAGCTCAGTCTTAAAGGTACAGTAACAAAGATGGCCTGTTGTATAGTCTAAGCAATGATAAGAGATTCAAAAAATCATGTAAAAATACATTATGGCTGTTTTTGGTACATAAACCCTCATAGATGTCATAAGTTGACTTCAAGGGCCTAACTAAAGTAAAAAGAAAAAGTGGGAATTATGCCCCATAATATATGGAGCAATATACAGTATTCACATGCTAGTCTTTTGTCTATATTGACCATAAATGTGAAATGAATCAAATACAAAACCAATTTAGGATATTGGTCTTTTAAACAACAAACCTATCTTGGTTGATCACATTTGGAGAAAGGAAAGAACTGAGAATATTGGATTTTTTTGGAAAACGACTTCTTTAAATATTGGAATATATGTTAGAAATGCACTGAAATCTAGTATAGTACCTATTATCTGATGAACAGAGATACAACTAATGTACCTAACTAGTCCCTTCTGCTGATACGATGTAGGCCTAAGCTTGGAAAGAAAAATTCCCATAACTTTAGGGTCTTAAATCAATCCTGGGAAAGTCAGGCCCATTTTCAGGCCCATTCTTTTTTTCCACTGAGAAACTCCACTGAGAATTTCTGGATAACCAAGTCCTTCTTCTTAAATACAAAAGTGTTTAAGTGTTTAAAGAGCCACATTTCCCTCCCACAATTAAAACTTAATTTGCAAACGTAACAAACCACATGCTGTTGATTTTACCAAGAAGAAACTATTAGTGGGAATAAGGGAGGGTTTGCTCATTAGAATCAGGCTCGGAAGCAGACTAGCGGTTCAGACCATTCATTGCTGTACAGTAAGGGCTTTACCTTGTCTGGTGTGAGCCGAGCCTCTTTATTGGAGAGTTTGAGCAGAGTCTGCACAGCAGTGGGGGAACCAGCGGGACGAGATGCAGCATAATGCAGGGGTAGCTGAGCCTTGGGCTGGACAGAAAGAGTTATTATAAAAAGGTTATTAGGTTACTTTTTTGGTCAGTAACCCGAAACAAACAGATTAATCCCAGGACTAATCGTGTATAATGTCATTAGAATGTGTTGTCTGCAGCGTCCCCTGTAGTACGTGTGTGAGGAATAAGAGTGTGTTCCTCACACAGTCTGATCCAGTGGAGATTTGGTGCCACTTTTCCCGCCACTTGTTTTGCATTCAGGTCCTGTTTTAGTGACCCATTGCAACTGGCCCACTGCACACACACACACACACACACACCCTTCCTCCTTCCCTCTTTTTCCTCTGAGCTTTAACTCTTCACATTTTCAAACACTGCCTGATAAAAGCTACATGATCATTATCACTGGGTTAGAATTTCCATGCGACAACACCATGCATATGGACATAGGGAATGATTGTAAGCATGAGTACTGCATGTCCAAACAGAATGAAACCTGAGCCAAGCAGTTGGTGGTTGGAGACTGTATTTGCAGTCTGCCAAAACCTACTGTAGATATCTAATAACAGGCTCAGTTACAGTGTGTGTGTTTTACTGTGAAAGAATAGCCAAAGACACAAAGCCACTGGAATCCTATTCTTTACATGCTTTTCTGAATGTCGAGAGAGTAGTGGTGAACTGACACAAAAAAGATGGATGCAAAATGCAGAAAACATAGTTAGAACATGTCCAAATCCA
This sequence comes from Salminus brasiliensis, assembly GCF_030463535.1. Lineage (NCBI taxonomy): Eukaryota > Metazoa > Chordata > Actinopteri > Characiformes > Bryconidae > Salminus > Salminus brasiliensis. The sequence goes on from NC_132880.1 coordinate 7,824,381, forward strand.
ATGCTAGATATTTAATATTTTAATAACAAAATATTGAATATATTTAAATGATTACTAACCTTTTCCTTTTGTTATCATACACTTTTAGAGCTATGCTGAGGTCAAGTCATTAGGTAAAGGGGACATGAGGGGATCACAGATACTGTGCAGTTTTCAGACTGCTCTATGCTGTTTCACTTTATGTAACATAATACTGAAAAAGGGTTTATCCCAGGAACCTTATTTCGTGCTTACTATAGCCATTCTTTAAAAGGTTCTATACAGAGCCATCTACAAAATGTTTTTTTTACCAATCCCGAGAAGCATGTATTTTTAATGGCTGTGTACAATGGGTTTCTATGCTTGGCATTCAGATTGCCGGGGAACTGCCCAGCCTTCCTTCTTCTTTTTTGTTGTGCTAAATACTCCTGCGAGCCAAAAGTAAATACAATGTTTTAATCCATTTTTTCACCCTTTTCCTCCCCAATTTGGACCGCCCCCCATCACATTCGATGCCCCAGACACTATTGAGGGTGGACCAACACACGCCTCTTTAGTCGAGCCGCTCATTTTTCAAACTGCCACCGATGCAACATCACCGGGCAACCAACGCACCTGGAGGGAAGCGTCGCATACCCGGCTCCAACACACCAGCCTGCAGATGGCAGTGACTGCCAGCACTGCATTAAAGCAATGTGGGGAGAGAGCGCCATCTACTTACCCGGGAGTGAGCAAGGCCAATTGTGCTCTATCGGGGCCTCGGCTACCACTCTGGGCCCCATGCATAACTTTTTAAGTGGACAGCACCTTCGAGCCGAGGATTGCTGGTTCAAATCCTGGGTCATGCTGCTTGCCATCAGCAGCCGGAATGCGAGAGGGCACAATTGGCCTTGATATATATATATATATATATATATATATATATATATATATATATATATATCAAAAACAAACAGTGTGAACAGAAAAGTAAATAAGAATGACAAATGGAAAAGGTGGATCTCACCCCTCCAGGAGTGTTGGGATCTACTTTTCTTGCTAGGAGTTTAACAAGGTCATCTTTGGAGTGGGCAGCAGCAATGTGCAGAGCAGTCCTGCCATCCTGTACAACACAGAGAAATCAATATCACATCACTGGAACAAATATTCACAATTCAAATGCGTTAATTTTTTACATTTGTTTTTACATTCGTTAGAAAATTAGAAGCTACATGCTAATGACATGTATGTAGGCTATGCTACACAATGACATTTCTAAAGCTGCCAGCAGTGTAGCACCACAGAGGAGTCCTTTGGTTCATCTTCTGAATTCAACTGAGGTTTGCCACAGGTTTGAAAGACAAGGTATCTGTGTCATACACAACAAAACTAGATGCCTCCTCAAGCGCCTCCATACTGGAGATAAAAAACATGAAAAACCCTTCGAGCATGACGCATTCGGACGGGACTAAAATCACTAAGAAACTCTGGTAATAATTACATTACCCAACCTCCCCATATTAAACTAATCCCATCCGAGCAAGGCTGTGGACTGTACATCATTCCAATTGGTAACCATCTCATCCCTACTAAATATTCCATATTAACTCCAGTCTCCAGTCTCTTTTCTCTCCTTCTCAGCTGAGTGCAGTTCAGCTCAGTGTCTACTTGTGTCTGCAGAAGTTGTGCAGAAGGGCCTTTGGCAGAAAGAGGAGGTTAAAAATGTTGAGCTTGAGTCCTCATATCGTATGAATGCTGCTGTCAGCATATCTGCTGTAATTCCACTTTTTATTTTTACCAATGCCAGACCAGTGGTGATACCTCCATTCTGTCTGTCCATCCAGATGTTCACTCACGTTCATTACAGACATTCCGGTGGTATGGCTGGGGTGATAAAGCCCCTAAGTCTCGTATAAAAGTCTGGTAACCCACCCCCCCACACCCCTCTCTGTTAGGAGCTATTGGACTTGTTAACACTGCTCGCTGATGTACCTTAAAGGTCACCATGTCAAATCATCACTGTTTTGAATTGTATTGAACATGTTCTGCCTCTCCTATAAAGTTACTCTGTCTGAGATATGAGGTGACACCCTTTTTGCCCATTCTTCTCACAAATGGAGACTCATGGGCCATCTTTCATGGACTGCTCTTTTGAAATCTACCCACAGATTGTGATGTTGTTTAGGTTGAGGAACTGTGAGGGCCATGGCAAAACCTTTAGCTTGCGCCTCTTGAGGTAGTCAATTGTCTGGATTGACTGGATTTTGAGGTGTGTAGTTTGCTGGTAATTAACTGAATCCATTCTTCCCCACCAGTGAAATGCTTCTTGTGCCACTGGCTGCTAAAATACGCCTAAAGCATGATCAATCCACCCCTTATGAAACAATATTGCGCAGTCGTATTAAATAGTATATGGAATTCGCAGGCATGGCCAGACGTGGCACCCCGATTCTCAAATGCATATGTCTGGACTGAGAACAGGGCAGCTGGCCATGCTTTCACAGTAAAATAATCCACTCTGCTTTTCTCATTACTTTAACCTCTCTCCATGCCAGGGTGCCACGGAAGTTGCAGACATGACCAGACATGGCATTCTGAGCCCTGAGAGCCAGAGAAATCAAGACTTTTACTTCTTAGGCCTTTAGATGACATATCAATCTTGGAATGTGTTGAAGTTCCACTGGGCCAATGTGTTAGTGTGTATTCGCAACACTCTGCAAAGCCTAAAATGCTATAATGACCCCCACATTCATGATATGTAACCATTCACAGATTCAGCAACTGGCCAGGGACCACCTTAATGTAAATTCTGGGGATTTTCTCCATTGTCTGGCTTTTATTAAAGTCTGTCCCACTCTGATTATTTCCTTAGCAGAACTCCATTTCTCATGTTTTATTATACAAACGGTATATTCACTGACTTATATAACTTCACAGTGAGGTGAACCACAAAAAAAGCACCCAAACGTCTGTCGCAACGTGAGCTCGCAGAACTCCTGTCAGAAACAGCTAGATAAATTGGTGCTATAGATCAACCGATGGACAGCAATGCAATTTGAGCCATTTATGAAGGGTTAGTAGAGTCTGGGCTTCGGCATGAGAGCATTTCAGCAGAGTTACATTGCCAACAGCAGTGATGGCGAATGTGGTTTGGGCAGGAGGACTGGTGTGGATGCCAACCGCAGGCCACCTACAACATCACACACAACAGAATGTACCATTTATTGAGCTTTGGGAGTTCCCCCCATCCATCTCCCTCGAGACTGTCCCAGTAAAAACACAGCTTGGGTCTTTTCATTTTAAGCTGTCATATTTAACTAGCTTCCACAGCCTCCAAGCACTATAGTCTGTTTGAGTGTTTTGTGTGTTTATCTAAGCAAGACATTTCGCTAATTCTGAAGTAGCAATGTGAAATCAGTTAATATCAAGTAATTCAGATTACAAGTGACATCAATTATGTCTGTAAAAAATGAGTACACCAAGTTTGCTATAGTCTATAGATGCAATTTCTCTCAAATTCACTTAAATATGTACAATATATACGGTTATTTATATATCCGAATGTCTGTAGACGCCTTCTCATCTAAAGTTTCTTCTGAAATCAAGCGAGTTTTTGTACCCTTTCCTGCAGTAACTGCCTTAACTTCTCTGGAAACGCTTTAGACTTTTAACGAACCATTTGAGGTCAGGTGTTGATGTTGGATGATTAGTTCTGGCACTGCAACTCATCTTAAAAGTGCTGGATTCATCACTCCATCACTCCAGTCAATGCAGTTCCACTGGTCCACAGCCCAAATGCTGGTGAGTTTCAAACCAACCCTTGCTGTTGGGCATAGTGACCTTAGTATGCCATTCTATTGGACATGTCCAATGCTTTTCCATAGAGATTCTGCAAACTATGCTTGTCTGCAAATGATGCATTTTAATGTACTCACTAATGTATTGCACATATAGTGACATCTATGAAAAGGACAGCTGGGCTTGCTTTAGCAGTAAGATAATCTTCTCTGTGTTTCTCATCTCATTGGCTTTGGGATGCCAGAGAAGCCACGGAACTCATTGGCATGGCTAGACATGGCATCCTGATTTCTAAGAGCCAGAAAAAGCAGATCTTATCCTTCTTAAGGACGATTCCATTAAACTGAACAGAGCAGGGTCAGCAGGTATTGACCTTTTACTTGTGTTTACCTGTGTAGCGGCAGTGGTTGCAGTGGTATTCTACAACTACGAGAAAAGCCACCAAAATGTCTGACATTTCTGCAGTTAATCAGGCATCACTACCCTCCGCTAACTGCACACAGCCAGTGCCTGGCTTTAGTGCTTGTAGAGGTGATATGACAGTCTGCTCCAAAGAGAGCTGTTTTTCAACACCCAAGCAGAATGAGCTGGAACCTTAGTTTCCATCAAGACTGATTTTAGCTATTACAGGAGTAATTTAGTGTAAAATCTCCAGCCAGTGTGGAACACTGGATCCAGTAATTGCACAGAGGTTGCATCCAGTAAAAACACTCAGCAGTGCAGGGGTTCACCCTGCAATTGTGAGACAAACCTGAAGTGAAACTAAGCCACATGCTGGTCATGGCTAAAGATTCTTCCATTCTCTTTGGCAGAGAAAGGTGACCTCTCATTATTGATGCTATATTACAAAGCTCAACTGCAAAGCTTTGCTTCCCTTGATTGCTGGTATTTATGTACTCCATGGAAAGACCTTCATACTACATTGGAAAGTAACCCAGAGAGATGGCTAGACTTAGTTTCATGTAATTAAGCAATTGGTATGGAAACACTGGACGGATTTCACAAGATGTTGGAATCATTCATTCGGGGTTCTGGTCTATTCTGATATGACTGCATGCAAAGCTACCATTCCACCACATCTCGTTCTATTGGATTCAGATCCAGCGAATGCAAAGCCTACTGAGGAACACTGAACTCATTGTCATGTTCATTAAAACCAGTTCGAGATGACTTTTGCTTTGCTATGATGCTGAATGTAGGCATTAGAAGATGGGTAAACTGTGGCCATGAATGGATGCACATGTCTGTGGAATTCCAGCAAGGATTTACTAGTATTAACAGCCTAAAAGTGTGCCAAGAAAATATTCCCCATACCTTTACACCGCCTTCACCCACCTGGACTGCTGGGTCCAAGACAGGTTGGGTCAATGGATTCAAGCAATCCAAGCCAAAGTCTGACCCTACCATCTGAGTACCTCAGGAGAAATTAAGATCCATTAGACCAGGCTACATTTTTCCAGTCTTTAACTGTCCAGTTTTGGTGAGCATGTGCTGAGTCACTGCAGCCTCAGCTTTCTGTTCTTGGCTGACAGAAGTGGAACCTGATGTGGGCTTCTGCTGTTGTAGTCCATCTGCCTTAATGTTTAAACCATTGTTCTCTCTGAGACACTTTCTTGCTTATCACTAAGATCACGTTGTCCTCCATTCGAACTGGTTGATTGGTGTAATCATTACCTGAAGCTGTTGGCCCATATCTGCATGATTGTATGCAGTACACTGCTCATTAGGCAATCGTATGAATACGTGAGTGTTTCTAATAAAGTGCCCACTGAGTGTATTTTGGAATGGAGTAAGTTTAAAAAGGGTTTAGTAAAGCTTTAATGTAAATGTAGTGAAAAAGGTCAAGCGCCAATGCCAAGTGTCTAGAGGTGTACATCGGGCTCTCTGGAATGACGGAGAAACCATTGAATACCTCTGGGATGAGTTGGAGTGGTGTTTGCCTTTGTGGTTTTGATGGGAGTACTTTTCCAAAAGTGCTTGCTGGAAACACCATGATTCATAGTTCTCGTTTTCTGAGCAGCAAAATTCCACTAATTGTTCCCCAATGCCAATTCTGGAGTAACAGATTCTACAAGGGACCTCTGATACCCTCCATTAGTTGTCCATTAGACTGTCTTTCTGAAACGTTTCTAATGGAAATGAATAAAATGGATCTGATTGCCTCCTCTTAGACCAAATGTTCTCATATTAAACGTTCTAATTATGAAACAGAGGTTAATGATGGCCATTCATCAGTATGGTTGCTGGATCACAGTCCAGATTTGTGAGCCCTGAGCTACAAGTGTGTTTTTGTCTGTTCAAAACCGCTCTGTTAGACCGCCCTCTGCTTTGTTCCCATAAAGCAGAGCTTTCTGCGTTCATCCAGAAAACCCGTTCCACTTAGAAAATTGTTATAGACATCCCACAGATTTCGTAACCCCTGTACTTTCCTAATCACAAGGAAAGGAGTTTTATATCCTCTACAAGAGTGATGTATGCTTGCAAAGTCTATTTTATAGCCTACGGTCCAAATATGGCTCTTGTTCATAGGCATCTGAAGGCTACAAAGACTGGGGTAAACAGCTTAAACCATGGTTCAAAAATGTCTCATAGCAGCAATAATTAAGATTTAATATCTTTAAAAAATGGATTGAGTGTGTTATCTATGCTTGTTGTCTCTTTGTATGCTACTTTTGGCATTTGATGATGGCTTTCAGGCTTCAAATTCAGGTTAGGCCTGTTGGTGTTCAGCACAAAGAAGGATGAGGCGTCCCTGTGAGGTTGCACTGTAAAGGTCAGCTTTAAAACTCACCACTCTCGTTAAGTCTCCCTCTACTAAGCAAATGACCTTTTCCCAGCCTGCCACCAGCCGGCCCCCCCCTTTTCTACTCACCCACCCATTAACACTATGCCCACTGGCTGCTCTTCAAAACCTGCTTACGCCACTCCTTTGGACACCCAGAGAATGACAACAAGTAGAAACACTGTGCTCAATGCAGAACTGGAGACATAGACTGATGAGCCATAACATTAGCACCACTGAGAGATGAAAAACACTGATTATCGTCATCTACAGTGGCATCTGACAAAAGGTGGATATATTAGGCAGCATGTAAACAGTCAGTTCTGAAGGTGATGTGTTAAAAGCAGGAAAAATGGACAAGCATATGAAACTGAGCCACTTTGACAAGAGAAAAAATGTGATGGTGACCTTAGACAGCTGGGTCACAGCCTCTCCAAAACATCATTCAGGTGGGGTGTTCCTGGAATGCAGTGGTCAGGACCTACCAAAAGTGCTTCAAGAAAGAACAACCTTAGGGTCATGGAGAACTAAGGCTTATTGATGTGATCCATACATCACATCAATCATCCCCACCTCACAATTTTTAGGACTTAAAGGATCTGCTGCCAACGTCTTGGTGCCAGATAACACAGGACGCCTTCAGAGGTTTTGTGGAGATCTGTTGGTGGCACAAGGGGACCTACTAAATATTAGGCAGGTGGTGTTAATGTTATGGCTTATCAGTGTACATTTAGGCAGTAACTTAATCTTATAAAAGCGGAGGGGGTTCTTTAAAGCGAAAGCAATGATTCTATATAGAACCAAACTGTCTGAACAGTTAAAATGGTTAAATGGTTCTCAACGTAAAAGGAAAAGGGTTTCACTGCTGCTATGACTCTATATAGAACCAATTTTGCTGTAGAACCAGAATTGTTCATCCCAAAATCTGACTTCCAGATTTCCCCTTGTAAAATGTAGATGATCAGCAATGACATGGTTCACCAACTAGCATTGTGCAAACTGTGATCATCACACACTTCCCATCACTGAAATCACTGAATGTCACACCTATTACACAGTACATTAAAACCAGTAATGGCAACCTGAACTGTATCTGTACTGCTGTTCATTTTCATAGATTGACCAAAAAACAACATCTTAAGGGAAAAATGTGAATACTGCTTTAAAAAATATCCTTTGTATTGCCTGAGAGTGCTGAGAACTTCTGCCCCACCGAATCCTCAGTGATAAATGACCACCTACAGTGTACACTGGAAGAGAGTATAATGACACTGTGTGCATTGGAAACACTGGTGTGTGTACAGGTGCAGAGGATTAAAAACTGGGCATCCATTCCTTCACAAAGCTGCCGAAATCAATTTCCCTACACTAGCTGTTTGGATACTTTCATTTAATCACCTAATTACCTACTAATGAACTACATGTGTGTTCACTGATTGGAGATTGAAGAAATGTTCTCTTTGGGTATAATGCTTGCGGATATTGAGCCAGTCCTACCTTAGCTTTTTCTCCTGGACTGACTCCCAGTTCCAGCAACCTCTCCACTATAGCAAGGCGGTTCTCACGGACCGCGATCATCATAAGGCTCAAGCCTGACTCCTAAAATATGAAGAAACACCAAGAGAACTTCAGCACTTCAGGTAGAAACTTACCAATAGGTAGTCAAAGCCTAGTTTCGGACACCAGCATTTTGTTACTGTCATGGAAAACCTTATGAACCTTTAGTGGAATTTTATTCAGTCATTTTGAAGCAGGTCTATTGGTCCATATATTATGACATTTTGACACAACTGCCAGATTAAAAAATAGGCCAAAATGGAGCTTTTTGCATGACAACAACACCCAGTTCTTCATAACAGTATAGATTTCTTCAGGCTTATTTACAATAAATGACACTGATTTACAATTCTAACAATCAATATTCAGTTCTGGATATCAGCATGGTTTTTTCAGATTTAATTTAAATTAATATACACTGATTTATGGTACTAATTTAGTCAGAATCGAATTCTGGATACCAGAGTAGTGTTCTATAGGCTTATTTACAATAAATTACACTGATTTAAAATATTAACTAAGTCAAAATCTAGTTCAACATACCAGTGTAGCTTTCTTTAGGTTCATTTATAATTAATTACACTGATTTAAAACACTAAAAATGGTCAAAATACAGCTCTTTTTAACAGTATCGGTTTCTTTAGGCTTGTTTAGAATAAATAACATTGGTTTACGATACTAACTTCATCGAAATCCAGTTCTGAATACCAGTATAGCATTCTTATGGCTTATTTTGAATAAATTACACTGATTTAAAATATTAACTAAGTCAAAATCTAGTTCTAAATACTAGTGTAGCCCACCTAAGGTTCATTTACAATTAACAACACTGATTTAAAACAGTAAAATAGTCAATATACAGTTCTTTATAACAGTATCGGTTTCTTTAGGCTTGTTTAGAATAAATTACACTGGTTTACTATACTAACTTCATTAAAATCCAGTTCTGGATACCAGTATAGCATTCTTATGGCTTATTTAGAATAAAGCACACTGATTTATGGTACTAATCAGTCTAATCAGTCAGTATTGAGTTTTGGATACCAGAGTAGCATTCTTTAGGCTTATTTATTATTACTAAACTATACTGATTTATATTAAATACGGACTTCATCAAAATACAGTTTTTTATACCAATGTAGATTTCTTCAAGTTTATTTAGAATTACACTAATTTAAGACACAAACTTAGTTTAAATCTAGTCGTTAATACAATTGTGGCTTTCGTTTGGCTCTTTTGGCTTGAATAAATTACACTGATTTCGATTACATTACACTATACTAATACTGACAAAATCCAGTTCCGGATACCAGCGTGGTTTTCTCACAGGTAAATTTAGAATAAATGGCACTGATTTAAGATACAATCATCATCAAAATGCAGTTTTGGACAGCCAGTGTTGTTTTCTTTAGGTTTATTTACAACAAATGACACCAAACTACAGTACTAGCTTAGTCAAATTCCAGTTCTGGATACCAGTACAGTTTTCCTCAGGTTTATTTAAATGAAATGTCACTGATTGTACTATATTAACTTCAGTCCAGTTTTGGATACCAGCGTACTTTATAAGTGTAGATTTCTTCAGGTTTATTTAGAATTACACTGATTTGAGGATACAAACTTAGTCAAAATGCAGTTCTGGACACCAGTGTTTTTTTTTTTAGGTTTATTTACAACATATGACACCAATTTACAGTACTAGCTTAGTCAAAGTCCAGTTCTGGATACCAGTATAGTTTTCTTCAGGTTTATTCAGAAAGAATTACACTGATTTGAGGATACAAACTTAGTCAAAATGCAGTTCTGGACACCAGTGTATCTTCCTTCAGGTTTATTTACAATAAATGAAACTAATTTATGATATTAACCAAGTTAAAACCCGGTTCTGGATACCAGTACAGTTTTCCTCAGGTTTATTTAAATAAAATGTCACTGATTTTATACTAATTTAGTCAAAATCCAGTTATTTATACCAGTGTAGCTTTCTTTAGGTTTCTTTACAATGCATTACACTGATTTAAGACACTAAAATAGTCTAAATCCAGTTTTGGATACCAGCGTACTTTATAAGTGTAGATTTCTTCAGGTTTAATTTAGAATTACACTGATTTAAGACACAAACTTGGTCTAGATCTAGTCTTGGATACAATTGTGGCTTTCTTTTGGCTTACTTTGAATAAATTACACTGATTTTACTATACTAACATAGTCAAAAATCCAGTTCTGTATGCCAGCATGGTTTTCCTACAGGTTCATTTAGAATAAATGAAACTAATTTATGATATTAACCAAGTTAAAACCCGGTTCTGGATACCAGTACAGTTTTCCTCAGGTTTATTTAAATAAAATGTCACTGATTTTATACTAATTTAGTCAAAATCCAGTTATTTATACCAGTGTAGCTTTCTTTAGGTTTCTTTACAACACATTACACTGATTTAAGACACTAAAATAGTCTAAATCCAGTTCTGGACACCAGCTTAGACTTATCCAGACCACTGTAGCTACATCAGCTCACAGTAACTGGCCCTGATCTCTAGACTTTTCCTTTCTACTGGGTGTAATGGGTCCAGGTCTACTAGCTCCTGTGCTGTTTATTGCCATGCAGAAACACCTGCAAACGAACTCACCTCATCAGCCTGGAGGACTTCTGGGTCTCCCTTGTCTAAGGCTTTGAGTGTTTGCTCGAAAGCAATCCATTCTCCTCTCAGACAGAGCTGCAGCAGCCGCTGTGTGTTCCCGGGACTGACACCAGCACTTTCTGACATCTTTTCAGATCATAGTCTACAACACAGCCTTCCTCTCTAATGCACTCAGCGTGCCTCTTCAGGAGGGGGTTAACAGCTCGCTACTTCTGCAGTGCAGGTGTGTGTTGTGAAGGCTGGCTGGTCTCAGGAGGAGGTAAGACACATTCCACCAAACTGCGCCTCTCCTCCGGTCTGTCTGTCTGTCTGTCCGGTGAGACAAGGCTGCTGGCTCGACACTTCTCTGACTCCGCCTCAAGCGGATCCCGTTACCCTGGAAACGACACATTTGACTCTGTCCCAAACACTGAGTGAGGCGGATGCCTGTGACTGGAGCTGGCTGAGAAACACACACACTACTATTTATTAATTTATTTATTGGTTTATTAATTAATTAATTAATTAATTAATTTATTTAATACACATTTTTATACTAATTTTAAACAGATTTACAAATAAAATAAAGAAGTTTTTGCATTTTGCACTTAATGATGCCTTAGACTTAATGAATGCTACAGAGACAAGACAAGCAGATTTTGAAAAATCCACAAAAAATAATTTTATCTTTATTTATTTATCTACTAATGATAAAGGATAAAGGTGCATGTATTTGTCACTGTACAGTGTGGACTGTACAGCGAAATGTGTCCTCCGCATTTAACCCATCTGGTAGTGAACACTCACTCACACACACACACATGTGTTAGGGGCAGTGAGTACACACACACACCCAGAGCGGTGGGCAGCCAACTCCAGCGCCCGGGGAGCAGAGAGGGTAAAGGGCCTTGCTCAAGGGCCCAACAGTGGCAGCTTGCCGAGCCCGGGAATCAAACCCACAACCCTGTTATCGATATCCCGGAGCTCTAACCGCTGAGCCACCACTGCTGAGCCACCACTGCTGTATTTTCAGTCTAAAATACTGACTTCATCAAAATCCAGTTCTAAAGGTGCACATATTTGTCACTGTACAGTGAAATGTGTCCTTCACATTTAACCCATCTGTGGTAGTGAACACAATAGTGAGGGGCAGTGAGTACACACCAGAGTGGTGGGCAGCCAACTCCAGCGCCCGGGGAGCAGAGACTGTTGCTCAATGGCCCAACAGTGGCAGTTTGCCGAGCCCGGGTATTGAACCCGCAACCCTGTTATCGAGAGCCTGGCGCTCTAATCGCTGAGCCACCACTGCCCCAAAGTTCATCACCCCAGATGGGACTCAAACCCACAATCCCTGGTTTAGGAGGCCAGTGCCTTATCCATTAGGCCACTGGGGTGGAGCTAGCTGCTCTTTATACCAGTGTAGATTTCTCCAGGTTTACTTGGAATTACACTGATTTAAGACACAAACTTGGTCTAGATCTAGTCATGGATACAATTGTGGCTTTCTTTTGGCTTACTTTGAATAAATTACACTGATTTGACTATACTAACATAGTCAAAAATCCAGTTCTTGATTCTAACATGGTTTTCCTACAGGTTAATTTAGAAAAAATGGCACTGATTTAAGATGCAAACATCATCAAAATGCAGCTCTGGATACCAGTGTTGTTTTCTTTAGGTTTATTTACAACAGAAATATCTTTATTTTTATTTACTGTGACTATTTTTCAGTATAAAATCCCTAGGAATAAGACAATAGAAGGTCTCTCAGGTGAGGTCAGCGGGTTTGGCAACACCGCAGATTAATCTTTCCTATTCAGGCTATTCAGTTTCTGTCAAAATAAATAATTATTTGCTCAAAAAAACACAGAGCAAATTCTATGTTCAGGCTCAATCTCAAATGGCTCCCTATTCCCTATTTAGTGCACTACACAAATTGCATTCTGGGATGTTTCGGCTGTCCCAAGTCCACACAAGTCACCAGCTGGAGGTATAGCTGACTTGATGCCTTGCTGCCCATGTTGTCTTACAAGTCAGTGTTTCAGAAAGCAGTGTAGTGATGAAGGTCTCCGATAAAGGCAACGATACGCCCTGGGTGCCTTCCTCAGAATCTGAGTGAAGCTTCAGACATCAGGTTTCTTCAGTTTGGTCATTTTAACTCTTTCAAAACAGCTTTTATCCAATGTCCGGTCTATAGTGGACCGCAGGACTAACACACTACCCTTTTTTAAACTCAGAATTGTGGAAGGGGAGTTAAAGCTGTCAGCTGAGAGGATGGAGGGCCAGACAGCAGAGCAGGAAGGTGAGAGTTCAGAGGAAGACCTATCAGCTTCCTGGAGGCTTGAGTGATGACAACCACCGCCCATTATGAATAAAAATAAATGTGCAAGCTGGGGCTCTGAACTTATTACAGTGGTTTTACAGTGTCCAGAAAGAGAAATTACTACAAGGAACATGATGAAAAAAAAAAAAATTACATAATTAATTAATAATAAAAAAATATTATTAAAAAATAATAATTATTATTATTATTAAAAAAAACTCTACTAAAATACTATACTTATGAAAAGTTTTTCCCTGTATATCTCAGGAGGATAAAACGTAAAAACGTAATTTATCTAACTTGAAAACCGACAGAATGATCTCAGAAGAGCACAGGAAGTACGATGAAGCCTTGACGAATCTGCATATCGCAACCGCAGGATGAATCTTAAGGAGAAATATGCAAAATATGCAACGCGAGGAGTAAAAATCGGTCAAATCTGTTGTAATAATTTTCAGCTCAACACAACTCAACTCCACTGAACTCAACTCAGCTCAACGTCCATATCTGCCTCCATCTGCTGGCTGACTGCGTTCACAGTTCACGGGCTTGAGCGCTGCCGTCACATGATTCCCAGAGAGCGGCGTGGAGATACGCCTTAGCGGACGGAGAACGCTGATTGGTTAACCGAGGTGTCAATTTAAATCCAAAGGCCAGTGTAGAGATGTGATTGGTTGACGACGCGGCGTCGCGCTGCACGAAGCGGAAATACGACTCGGTTAAAGGAACCGACACATTTCATCAGCGCCAGCCGGAGTGAGTTACAGGAGGCTTGTGTGTCCAGGTGTGTATCTAGCTATATTTATTCAACGGAACGGTGCGATTTTTATTCAGGTGGCTTCATAGTTCAGGTAGCTAACATCTAAGAGAACGATATGTTCAGGTGTTTAACGTCAGTGCATAAGCAGATGTGAAAGGTGTCTGCATATTTGCTGTAAGCGTTAGCTAGCTAAAGTAGTAGACTTAGTGGAGCCCTTGCCTGATTGTAAACACAGATGTCATGTGCTTAGCTAGTATGTTTGAATGGTTAGTGTTAATCTGGTCAAGCCCCTGAAAGCTGTGTTCTAGTCTGTATGTATGTCAGCACATCAGACTTTGACGTGATGTTTGGACTTTAGGTAATCTGATGAATGACCATCAGTCCTGGTTTGGTGCAGGGCTATCTCTCAACGCAACAGCACTCTTATCAGTTTTGATAAAGGAGACTATAGCTGTCAGCAGTTGCAGAGTTAGATAGGTGGGCTGATCTGACTCTATCTCTGAGTCTTTCTCTTTCTCTGAGCCAAAGTCTTTGTGCTTCTCTAGGAGGAAGAGCTGGGACATCTACCTGAGATCTCTCTTCGCTGATTCAGACCTGAAACATTAGGGAACCATGTCTTACCTTCCAACTCTCTTCAAATATGTGGACGAGCACCAGGAGGAATACGTTAAGGTAGGTATTGCGTCTATTTTCTTTGTGTTTTCCTTTTTTCCTTTTTCCGCTTATGAATGTGAATGTCACTGACAAGTGGAGGATAATAGGGGCTCGTCACGTTAACCTCTAGTGTTCTCACGTCTGCAGCGCCTGGCTGACTGGGTGGCGGTGCAGAGTGTGTCCGCCTGGCCAGAGAAACGAGGAGAGATCAAGAAAATGATGGAGATGGCTGCCAAAGACATAGAGAGGCTCGGAGGCACAGTGGAGTTGGTGGACATTGGCAAAGAGAAGGTGAGTGAAGCTGCCTGAAGGTTCAGGGTTCAGGATGGTCTTGAGCCTGGAAGGATTTGCAGTTTTGCCAGCTTTTGGAGTCTCTGATGATCACTGTTGCGTTCCTAGGATTGACTGGATTTCAAAAATGCTCTGTAAATGTGGACTGATGCCAGGTTCTTTATTTTTAGTGATGCGAGAACGTCAAAGATGCAAGCTGGGTGTGGTGTTGTCGTGTCTTGAATTCCATGTGGTTATGAGTTTAACCCTCTTCCTTTGTTTTTCTCTGGTAGTTGCCAGGGGGTGAGGAGATTCCTCTTCCACCCATAATTCTGGGCAGGCTGGGCTCAGACCCAGGCAAGAAGACTGTCTGCATCTATGGCCACCTGGACGTCCAGCCAGCTAACATTGAGGACGGCTGGGACACGGAGCCTTTTACCCTGGTGGAGAAAGACGGTATGCAGGAGTGTACCTTGCAACCTGAAGGGCTGCAGTAGAACTGCTTGGATACTGGAATTTGACTGATTGAATTGATAGCATTACTCCCTCTTTGGTACTCATTGCTGTTGTGGCTCAAAGATTCATCTGATTAATGACTAACTATATAACGTCTGGGTTGCTGTAATCTTAGGGCAGAGTGGCACTGACTAAGCAGTTTATTTTGTAGGCTGCAGCAAGGGAGTTCTTGTTTTCCCTTCCTTTTGAGAAAGTCCTGATTCAGTGGCCTTGTGACTTGTCTGCTGATGGCTGCAGATGACTGCACGGAAGATTGTCGCAGGTTCCCTTAAAATGAAACCAAACTGTGCAGAAGTTGTTACAACAGGAAACATCATATCTTATACGGCTGCGCAATAGTCTTCTATTCTGTGTTGCAGTGGTGGTGTTTTTTTTTTTTTTTTTTTTTTATCATCAGTTTTACTGACTGGACAATTATCTGGAGGGGTCTAAGCAGTACAGGTTTTAGCACCAACTGAGTTTATAGTGGTTTTGTGCTTTTGGCATGACCAAAATGCTGTTTGTCTTGCAGGAAAACTTTATGGCCGTGGATCTACAGATGACAAGGGCCCAGTGCTCGCCTGGTTCAACGTTATTGAGGCCTTTCAGAAGATAGGACAGGTGCGTCCCCCTATTGACTTAACCCAAATTAGGCCAATTGACTAATCTTTTAGCTATGCCAGCTCTAGCTCTATGACTGAAATATACACAGTACAGCAAGTTAATAAAATAAAGAAGTTCAACTGTGTCAGAGTAAGGCCTTCATTTTATTTAAGGTTGGCTAGACTCTGTTGGCCAGCCTTCAGCACTTCATGGAGTCATTTGCCAGAGATCATGAAACAATCCTATGACCCATAATAAACCCTTGGCTGAAGTGCAGTATGTCATTATGTATTCATTTCAGATGTTAAAGATAACTTCAGAAAGATAGTAGGATCCAAAGGTTATCTAGTGAACTTTGTTTAAGTTGGTCCACTGTTCTTTAAAGGAAATGTAGACTTTGTACAGGCTTTAGAAGAGGATACAGATACTGTCTATGTGTGAGACCGCATCCTAAACCAGGACAAATACTACACCAAGCTGTTTAAATGCACTGATCAGCCATAACATTAAAACTCCCTTCTATAAATTGTGTAGATTCCGCTGTGCTGTCAAAACGGCTCTGACCCATACATTTTTCTTTGCTACAGGAACTCTTCTGTGGACTAGTCTTTGCTCCCCATATGCATTAATGAGCCTTGGGCACCCATGACCCTGTCCCAGTTAACTGTTGTACTGGCCACTGCAGACAGTCAACACCCCACAAAACTTGCCTGACGTTTTGTAGATGCTCTGACCCAGTTGCCTAGCCGTCACAGTTTGACCCTTGTGCTTATCCTGCTTGAACACATCACTCACTTGCTGCTTAATCTGTATACCCAGCCTCTTGACGTGTGCCACTGTAACCAGATAATAAGCTGTTTGCTTTACTTTAGTGGCTTTAATGTTATGGCTGAGCAGTCTATAGCGTTATAGCTCCTGTTTTGAAAGGTTTCAAGGGTGTTTACTTCTTCTCTGTTGCAGGAGCTGCCTATCAATATCAAGTTCTGCTTCGAGGGCATGGAGGAGTCTGGCTCTGAGGGTTTGGACGACCTGGTGTTCTCCCGCAAAGATAGCTTCTTTAAAGACGTGGATTACGTCTGCATCTCTGACAACTACTGGCTGGGAAAGAACAAGCCCTGCATTACCTACGGCCTGCGTGGAATCTGCTACTTCTTTGTTGAAGTAAGAAGAAGCCAAACTAATCCCTTCTTTTCAGTTGAAGTGTCTTGCTAGATGAGTCTCAGCTTGCTATTCAATAAGAAAGAAGTACTGTAAGTTATGGGTGGGATATG
The DNA here is from genome assembly GCF_030463535.1 of Salminus brasiliensis. Taxonomy (NCBI): domain Eukaryota; kingdom Metazoa; phylum Chordata; class Actinopteri; order Characiformes; family Bryconidae; genus Salminus; species Salminus brasiliensis. Next base: position 7,841,473 of record NC_132880.1, read on the forward strand.
TATGTATATATGCCAAGCATCGGATGGAGTGGTGTAAAACTATCTGGCAGTCTGATGGACTGAATACTGGGTGAAAGTCACCTACCTGACTGCATTGTGCAAACTGTAAAGTTTGGTCGAGGAGGGATAATGCTGTGGGCTGTTTTTCAGGGGTTGGCCTGGGCCCCTTAGTGTAGGGCAGCTTCTAAGGCTTAATTTTTTAGCATTACAAGGCATGTTGTACTTTGTTTAAACAGTTTGGGGAAAGGCCCTTTTCTGTTCCAGCACGACTGTTGGGTTCTCAGGGTTTCATTTTCGTAATGCCTGAGCTTTTATGAAGCAAAGTTCTTGGCATTCTGGAGGAATTGTTATATAGAAATACATGCATTATATATAATGTTATTATTATTTTTTATCTTTTACTCTTAGATAGAGTGCTGTGATAAGGATCTGCACTCTGGAGTGTTTGGAGGCTCTGTTCATGAAGCCATGACTGACTTGATTGCTCTTCTGGGTGAGTCTGGATATCTCCATCTCCATCTGTGCTAGTGTTATGCAGAATAATTAGAACTCATTGGTGGATTTGTGGTGTCACCATAGTGCTTATACCTGTTATGTACTTTGTGAATGTGTTTGGGTTTCAGGCTCATTGGTGGATAAGAAGGGGAAGATCTTGGTGCCAGGGATTTACGGTGATGTGGCCCCACTGACAGATGAGGAGAAGAAGCTTTATGAGAAAATTGACTTTGACATGGAAGAATATGCCAAAGATGTAGGCGCTAACCGCCTGCTGCATGACACCAAGGTAGGCCTGCCTCTCGCACTTTTCCTTTATTCATATGGAAATGATCTGCACAGTGCTAAACTCTGAACTGTCATACTGCTGCTTTCATAAGTGTGTCTCTCTAATTTCCACCTGTGCGGTAACCTACCCTAATAATTATCAGGAAAGATGAAAATTGGTATAGTAAAACTTTAAAATATATATATTTTAATTTAAAAATGTGTTTAATTCTTTGTTAGTTCTAAACTGCTTGCTTGTTATAGACACATGCCTTATTTGAATATTCATTTGTGTAAACCAATTTTCACCCCAATTTTAGTCAATTCCAATTCTCACCCAGTAGGACTCCTATCACACAATGCCACTAGTGCTGGGAATGGGAAAGCCAGCATGTGCTTTTTCTGAGTCGTAGAAAAGTATGCTAATGCAATGTCAGCTAGATGCATTCAGAGGAGGGCGCTAACTGCCAGTCTTGTTAGGGGCCCTGATTCAGTGAACAGAGGTCCACACACTGACCTCTGGTATCATGCAAAGGGACGAGGGGAGTGGACGAAAAGGCCATCAAATTTGTGATATTTAAGTAATAGGGCCTTCAAGTAAATGAGTGATCTTCAAGTAAAATTACATTTCACTTTCATATTACAATTTTATCTTATCCTTCTGTGCAGGAGCAAATCCTCATGCACCGCTGGAGATACCCATCTCTGTCACTGCACGGCATTGAGGGAGCTTTCTCAGGTGGTGGTGCCAAGACGGTCATCCCACGCAAGGTCAACGGCAAGTTCTCCATCCGCCTGGTGCCAGACATGGATCCCAAAGTGGTGGAAAAACAAGTGGGTAGTTTTTTTTTGGCTTTTCCCTACTTGAATAAAATGTTATATGTACATATAAACCTGGCTGGGTCAGAAATGTCTTGTTTATTGAATTTTTGGAATATGAAGAGTCCTTGATGGAGACTCGTCGAGACTAAGGAGCAATCGTCAAGTTCATCAACACGGCTAATATTACGCAGGAACTGGCAGTGTCTGTTGGTGGAACTTGACTGTGAATAAAATATGTACACCTAGTCTGATAATTGCAAAAATATAGGGATATAAAAAGCTCTTTACTTTTGATAGTGGATAAGATCAAGTTCCAAAAGATGTTACAGAAACTATATGATTCCTTTGTCTCTCAGGTTGTCTCCTACTTGGAGAAGAAGTTTGCTGAGCTGGAGAGCCCCAACAAGATGAACGTGTACATGGGCCATGGAGCCAAGGCCTGGGTGTCTGATTTTAACCATCCTCACTACATGGCTGGAAGGAAGGCCATGAAGACAGGTAAGGGACTTGTGCCTAATGTTATTGTCGGTACACTCAGTGCTGGAACTGTATATCCCATCTGGGTTCTTCAGTATAACAGTACTATTTAATTTATTCTGTGTTTATTTTACATTGTGTTTTGGAAAAAAAAAGTTTTGGGTGTTTGCAACCTTGCTTTAAGAATTTGATATCCTTCAGCAAGAAGAGCATTAGTGAAAACCAGGCTACTGATGGTGAATATTTAGTTCTGGAACCCAAACCAGAGGTATTGGATGGAACTCATGGAACTCATTGGATGGAACCTAGCTGACACTTCATATTGGGCATTGGAACCTTAGGCTCTTCTTGGGTTGTGTCAGAGCTTCTTGTCAGACCTTTTCTATGCATTGACTAATAAGCAGTCCTAAATCTACTTTGTGCTTCTGTTTTACCTGTTTTACCTCTCTTTCTCTAGTGTTTGGAGTGGAGCCTGACCTGACCCGTGAGGGCGGAAGTATCCCAGTGACTTTGACCTTCCAGGAGGCCACCGGCCGCAACGTCATGCTGCTTCCTGTCGGCTCATCGGACGATGGAGCGCACTCTCAAAACGAGAAACTCAACAGGTAATATTTTTGCTGCAAAGGAGTGTGTGGCTGATGTTTCAAGGAGGGCTTTGAAAGCTTATTACTTACCAAAGGTGTAAAGATGTATTACTGCATTGTGAGACTTTGCTCTCAATTTCTTTCTTTTTCCTCATAACAGATCCAACTACATCCAAGGCACCAAGATGTTGGGCGCTTACTTCCATGAAGTATCTCAGCTCAGTTAACTGGACCCTGTTGGATCTCTATAGCCAGGTTGTCTTAATAACAGTATAAAAATGCTCTTATACAGTACTGTGCAAAAGTCACAGTTCATTGGGCTGTTCATCTCGGCAGTAAGTGTGTTGTTACCTGGAAAAGGACAAATAAATTATAGTTATTTTATTCATTTAATATACAAAATAATGTATAGTCCATTGCTAAATTATAATAACATATACACCATAACTCCAATAAAAAGCAAGAGGAATTTTTTGGTTTCAGTAAAATTATTGATACATTGGTAAGAAGAACACAGGTTTGGCTGCTGATGTCTCTGAGGGTTTGTTCAGGTCTACCAGCAGAAGACCTGATTAGACAAACTAGGTATTTGGATGGCAACTGGGAAGGGATGGGAATTGTTGTAATAAATAGCTTTGCATACCATACTCTCAGACGAAGACTTTTGCACTGTACTGTATGTATTGACAAATCTAGACTTTTCTGTAAAAAAAAATAAATAAATAAAGGTCTGTGACGCCACATGCCAGTATGTTAAATGCCAGAAAGCTGCACTAAGTGATTTTCTGTTCAAGCCGTCAGGAACCATTACTGCCAGTAGAATTTTATGTTTATTGTGGAGCGGTTAAAGATTAGACACATCAGTCAGTTTACACTAAGATCACCCACAGTTTACTTATGCAAAGTGTTTTTCATGCATATGTGTTTCAGATACCTCTACACATGTAATTAGCCTTTGAGTATTGTTTGTCCGCTCTGTATGTCCAAATATTCTGATATGGGCTTCGAGTGGCAGTACTTTGCTTCTAAGGGAGCAGTGGCCTGGGTTTTCACTGCAATTTTAATTGTGCACCAAGTCGTGAAGTCTGAATACAGCCTAACTGACTTGAACTGTAGCACACCTGACACACAGGATACTGACTCAGTGGATAGAACTGTCAAGGGCTGCCTCACCTCACCTTCACCTCACCTTCACATTCTCCACTTTCTTCCTGTGTTTAATCCAGGACTGCTGAAAATAATCAGTCAATATTATACTATCTGGAATACTGTCTGCTTTGTGTTAAACTGGAAATGTGACTGTTAAGAGCTTTTTTTTTATCCTTTACCTCTTCCATAAAATAATGAGTATATAATGCCTCATATGCACTCTCAACAATAAAAACGCCAGTCATTTATCAGTCTGTATCCTTCTTGAGCTTTTCTGCTTTTCTCTTGGGCTGAATGATGGATGCTCGATGCATAGGGGCATGGGTTGACTAACATGGTATAGCTCTTTGCTAAAGTATAAATTGTTAAAAGTTATTCTAGACATTGCTAATATTTTTAAGAAATCTAAGATATCTCACTGAGATTGTTGTAAGGATATTCAACTTATTCTAGACATTTTTCACTTGTTTTAAGTCATTTCTATCCACTTATTACTACTAATCCAACTAATTGCATTATAATTGCGTTGTAATTTACTGAAAATGGACTCTGCCAATAAAATAGCTTTCAATTTCTAGACATCCATCATCTCCTAATGAGAGCTATGAAATACAGTATAATTCCAAAATATTAGAACAGGCACTACAGACATTGCAATATGGCAGTGGTTCTCAACCCCTCCAATCCCCCTCCTCCATTTATTATTCTCACCTTATTTAACAAGACCTTGTGTTACCATATTGGGAGTTTTTTGGGGGGGATAAGTCAAAATCTCAAATTATAACAACATAAAATTTTGGGAGAAGGACCATGCCCCAAACTTCTCTTGCAAAATCAATGAGATAATTATGCAATATAAAGTCTGTAACATGGGAAAATAAGTCTGACTAAATAGTTAATTATAAGATTAAGGCTTTGTACACACAGAGACAAAATCGCCTGAGTGAGCATGTTAGCCCTGTACGAGATGACAGTTTCTCATAAAGTGAGACATCAGAACACCTTGAAGAAGGACCAAAACACAGAGGGTTGATCTCAGATTACACAACATCACTACACTACTCCCTATGTAGTGCACTATACATTTCTCAAATTTACACAATCTGAATCTAAACACAGCATTGCTGATCTGTAATAGAACAGTGTTTACATTTATTCATATGTTGTAATCTGAAGTCCAGAGCAGATCTGCGTGTAGATGCTGTAGTTTTACATCTTGTGTAGAAGGAGGAATTTGAGATTCAGACAGAAATGTGCATGCGTTGTGATGTCAACGTTTTCATAAACGCTCTGTTTTCAGAGACTGAAAACTGTGTTTTTGTGTGGACAGGAGACCAAAACAGACAAAAACCTTTTTAAAAATATCTGAATTTGTCTGGACAGGACCTAAGTCAGAACCATGGGAAAACAAGTTTGTATTTTGAAAAAAATGCATGAGAAAATCCATCTTTTTCCCCAAATCACAAGAAAATATTGCATCAGAAGTTAAAATAGGTCAACAAATTAACAATATCAAAGACAATATCAAGGGCATATGTAATTATTTCAGCAAAATAAGTCAAAGAAAAAGTCAAAAATACAAGAAGTGTGATAATTATTCCAACAAAATTATTATTTTTCTTGTTCCTGGTAGGAATGGGCTTCCTTACGTGCCTACAGTTTTAAAAGAGAATGACAAAATTACATGAATAGAATTGTATTGTATTAAACTCTTACTACTCTTCTATTAAGCTCACACAGTACTTACTTAATACTTGAAGGTAATCATTTCCATTAAAAGCAGGAGAGCAAAAACATACACTACATCCTCCACCTCTTATAAAAGCGGAGGTATATCTAAACGAGTGCTGTTTACGCTAACATGTTAACACACACGATTAATCTGCAAACCTTAACCTTTTTTTTTTTTTTTTAATACAAATGAATTATCTTACCAAGTCTGGTCCCAACTTCCTCCCATAGGTCACTTTCTTTACAGAGCCTAGTGACGTAAAGCGTCGCTACTGTTGAGCTCAGAGGGAAGATTACACTTTATTTATGTTGAAATATGGATTGAATCTTATAACTAACTCTCATTCTCTTACACACACTCACACACACAGCTGCTCCTCTCTTAGCTCTTAGCTTAATCCAACCCAATGACTGATCATCCATTTATCTATCTATTATTTATCAAAACTACACTGAGGTATTATACGTTTATTAGGCATACCACACATTTTTCACTAATCTACATATGAACGTACATTGGGAATGTATCTTCATGGTCTAAGCCCAAGCCTTGGCCCCGTATTTATAAAGCCTACTGGTATTAGGACACGCTTTCCTCCACCACTCAAACGTAAAGGCCCAAGAGCTGGTCAGGAATCAGCGTTCTCACTGTGACACTCCTGATAAACAAGGCCTCCGGTTATTAGGCTCCAAATAATACAATGCAGCGTCAAAAGGCCAAGAATAGATGTAGGTTAGCTGTAGGCGATATTGCAATATTCAACATCGCTTCTGATATCCAATTGCACATGACATATCGTTGCATCGCCTGGCCATGCTGTCGACTGCGAATGCTTCACGTTGTGCGAATTTGTGCTTCGAAGCAGCTAGAGAAGGAAAACAAACGTGTGTGGCCACGGAACACTTCCAGTGCTTTTGATTTAATGCACTTCACAGCCCGAACGGCTCAGCTTTAGCTTTTGATGCCGTGACAAGTGAGTGTTTTTTATTTATTTATTTATTATTTAAATAAATAAATATATCTCCTGCCCCGGCAGATCTACGTCTGCTGGTGTGCTTCACGGTGCCCACAGGTGGACTGACAGCGCACCGGTGGGCCTGTCCTCCGCACGCAGGAGGTCACATCTATCCCACACTCCCCCTCTCATAGCCTGAGGAAGGGCATAAGCGCAGGCCCCGGCGAGGTGGACAGATCCGAATGGACAAACTTGTCTGGTGGCGCTAACTTTCAGTGACGGCCGCTCTCCAAATGGGAGCGGACAGCCTGTCTCTGCCCTTAAGATTCGTTACGTCTCTCCGTTTCTCTCTGCTCCGTTCGGAACAGTAAAGGTCCGTCGGACTGGTTACCCTCCCCTCCCCCTCCCCCTTCCCCTCCATAAATTCACCATGTTGAAGTGCACATCGCTTTTGCGAGACACCATGGCCTGTGGCGGAGGCTGTCAGCAGGAAAAGGCGCGCGGCGGAGGCTTTTGAATGCAGGGCCGTGTTTACCAGGCTTTCGCTTTGAGCTCCAAAGCCACGGTAGATTAGGCCTGATTGGTGAAAGGGATGTCACAGCTCAAAGCGAATGCAGGTTTTTCTCCTTTATGAACTGAGCAGGGAGGTGTATTATACAGGAGGGTGGTGAGGAGACATGCAGCGCTGTAAAATTCACTGTGCTTCATGGCTTTCTGGAGAAACAGAGAGGCGTATGGGAGGCCTATAAAAACTGCAAGCCACTGCTTGGTAATAATAGACACAATTCTTGGGGATTTGTTGTTTAAAACATTTGTTAGACCTGTAAAGCCGGGAGAAATGTGGAATTCCAAAAGTAGCTTTCAAATGTGCCAGAAAAATGTGTTTTAACACTATTTTAAGTTAAAAAACATTAAGGTGTGGTTTTACAATGCTGTTTACAACCCTGTTATTTTCTCATTTTGAAGCATGCTGTTTTCCTTTTATGGTGGGCTCATGAGAGACTGTGTGATGACCTCTGCTTTGACTGGTTTATATCCATGACAACTTGGTCACATAGCATCTCATCGCGTAGCATAGCTTACCTTTGTTTTCAGCACTGTAATTAGGGCTTATGGTTGTTGCAGAGTCTTACCAGATAGTGTTGTTGTCCACTCTGGGTCCTCTCTTTGTCCAGACGGCGTGGTGTGCTGTTAGCTAGCTGAAGAGATTGAAGTACAGTCTGGTAGGGTTCGCTTTTAGCCTAGCACTGAAACCAGCTTGCGTCATCAGCTTCCCCACAACTCACTCCTCTAGATGAACTGACAGCGCATCGGTGGGGCTGGGTCTATCCCATACTCCCCCTCTTGTAGCCTGAGGAAGGGCATAAGCGCAGGCGAGGTATGAGGTGGATATATCCGAATGGCCTTTGCACAGATAGCCACAGCAATGCATCCTCTGGTCAGCCCTTCTTCACACCTTTGGCTAGCATTTGCTTTACACCTGTATAGCCTCCTTTCCAATGGCATAATACACACTAATACTGTAAGGTTTAGACTATTTATTAATCCTATCAATGCGAGTTTGGCAGGTTAGTACACAAAATAATAATAACAGGAAGTGATTCCTCGTTTTGCCAGACGTGAGTTGCTCCTTCCATGGCATTTTGCATTGCATTTCGGGAAGCAAGTGTCCCTCTAAACCACACTCAAACAACTGCCGCTTCTATGTATGCATAGTAGATATTTGGGTATACGCAACTTTGACACTTTTATCTACACTACATGCTCAAAAACTAGTTTGCATGATTAATTATGCAATTGGGACGCACCCATATTCTCTGGAAGTAGCCTTGAAAGGTTTTCACAAGTGGGCTGGACGTATGTAAATATTGGACGCATGAGTCAGGTCTGTTCTGTAACAGTTAAGGGGTTTTGGAGTAGGAGAAGTAGGAGACTTTAAAGTGCTGGCCCTCAGATTCTATATTAAGCATGATTCAGCAAGGTAAGGCTGACCTGAACAGCATGTCAAATGCCAGTGCCAATAGGCTTGAGTATCTGTTAGATATGTAGCTCAACTACTTGAATAAGAAGGATCCCAATACTTGCATATTTGAGATGATTCATCAAACCGACCATGGCCCTATGGTATACCAACCTCTAATCACACATTTTACATATTTTACAGTATTTTTCATATTGTCCAATAATTGAAAGTGCTTCTACACATGATTTAAAGGGTCATTTAGCTTCACTGGCCGCATGGAAAGCACTGCAGTTGTTGTGCTCTAAGCCGCCTGGCAAAAATTTATGATGCAATCAGCTTAACTAGCAATATATTTTTTTTAACATTTTCACTGTATTTACAATAACTGGTCTATCTTAAGGCTTTATGTGGCTCAGAATGCTTCTGAATACTAAACATAAACAAACCTGAGTACTTATTTAAGTATCCCTACTACAGGATTTCTGTTCTTTTACCACATACAAGGACATTTATGACCCTGTACTACACGGCACTCCTTTAAGATGCTAAGATATGAGAGAACATACAAAAACTAATTTTTGGTATGTCGCCTAGCAAGTTGCACCTTGACCAGTTGTTTGTGGTAGCCATCAACAAGCTTCTGGCAGAATTCTGGTCAGATATTTGACCGCTCTTCTACTGGCAGATGCTACCACCATCACGCTTAACAGTTCTTTGGGTTGAATGCCTCACCTTTACTTCTTTACGCAACAGATAACACCACTACCTGCCAGTGAGCTACCACCCCACGTAGGAGACTGGGCTTTGATTTCCGGTCTGGGTGATTATGCTGCGCTACACCAATAAGAGTCCTTAGGCAAGACTCCTAACACTACATTGGCCCTCCTCTGTAATACGAGTAACCCTGTAAGTCGCTCTGGATAAGAACGTCAGCTAAATGCTATAAATGTAAATGTGTTCCCCTAAACATAGCTCTGGTCATTGTGGCCAAACAACTCTCATCTGACCATTAATTTAAACATCCTTAAGGGTGCTGATTTTGGAGAAGGGGTTTCTGTCCTGGACGGCCTCTCAGTCCACAGCATTGTAAAACTTGCTTGGCTATAGACAGTGGCACTGGTGGACCAGCAGCTTCCAGTTCTTGGCAGGCCAGTGTCTTGGTGGTTATTGGGTTGTTCCTGACCAGTCAAACTATTTCCTCTCAGATGAGGGTGACTGTTCGGATCTTTCTTCAGACCATGGCAAAGTGGCTGAACCCCTAACAAACTTGTGCTTGAGTACAATGGTTTGAACTGAGGATGTTTAGAAATGGCTCCAAGATACGTCCCTTACTAAATCTGTAAAGCTGGAATGATCCTTCTCAGCTCCTTGGACATTCCCAATGTAATGTGTGTTGGTCAGTCCAATCAGTGCTAACTGTTTTTATGTGGGTGCAGAGAAGCTTCCGGCTGTAGTCTATCATGATCACTAACATGAAGTTAAGAGGCCTTGGTAAATTAAAAGAAAGGAATATTCAGCAGTATGAAAAAGAAATCATTGAAAGCCATGGCATGGCATGGAGTTTATGTAGACTTCCAACCACACCTTTATTTACTTTATTTATCTCTATTTGCAAGAAATCTGAACATAAAACGTCTGAGAAGCTTTTCCACAAAGCAAGATATCTCCACATCTTAAAATTGTCTCCATCCAATGTCCCTTTGACCCTTCTTGACTTTTCTGACAACTGGTCCGGCCATCACATGGCACTCAGGTCAAAGGTTTACTAGGTAATATGCTGTGGGAGGCATGTCAGGCAACAGGAGGTTGAAATGCATCCAAGTAATAGAAGCTAAAATGACTTCCATGTCTCCTAAATACTCCACGTTTCACTCTCCTGGAGACGGTCCTGCACATACACTCAGTGATTAACTTAAGTGGTGTTCTTCAACTGCTGTTGTTCTTTGAACTATAATAAAAGGTCAGAACCATGAGGTCAGAACTGGCCTTTGTAGCCATATAGGCATCAGCCACTGTACCCTGAGAGCTTCACCTTGCCCATTTAGAAGTTAGAGAGTGTAGGCCATCTGTTGGTCTTTAAGGAGGTCTTGGTAATGATTGGTAATGGTGCTGATTAGTTGCACCAGGGTTATCAGGAGTAGGGGCAACACCACTGTATTAGACCTGCATCAGTAGCCAGTCTGCAAACAGAGTCACTCTAAAGTGTTAGGGCGAGGCCAACCTGGTAGTCTTCTCAGGCATTGAGATGGTTGCCCATCACTATGGGTGTGTGTTTCTACTGCCCCAATTCACTAGTGTGAGTGTGTTCACTGCATATTAAATGATTATATCTTGTACTCAGTATTTATAATAACACTGGAGATGGCGCAAATGAACTGAAATCAGCCGTTTGACTTGATGATAGCAGGCCTAGAATAATGTGTAAAACATGTAGCTCAAGCAGTTCTTGGATACAGATCCCTATACATACATACACTATATGGACAAAAGTATTGGGACATCTGCTCGTTCATTGTTGGGTATTCAATAATAATAAAGGGTATTCAAAAATAATTTATCCTGCTTTTGTTGAACTTGTCTTGTCTCTACTGTGCAGGGAAGGCTTCCTACTAGATTGTGAAGCATTGCTGTGAGGGATTGATTACATTCAGCATTCAGCAGAATGTTGGATGATCAACACCTCACCCTACATCCTCCCCAACTCCTCAACTCATCCCCAAAGCATTGGTTAGAGCACAATCATTTCAGAGAACACAGTTTCACTCCTCCACAGCTCAATGCTAGGGGCTTTATACCCCTCTAACCCACGCCTGGCATTAGGCATGTTGCAGTACTTCTCCACAGGGACTAGACAAGCTGTGTAATCTGTGTCAGCAATGGTGCCACTTGGCTAAATGCATTCATTAGAAGGGGGGTCCACAAACATTTGGATATATTGTGTATTTGAGATGATTTGAGATCAATACTCATACCACGGTATACCAACCCCATTATTGCCAGCTCTGCAAACACTACCATTTCAGTCTCACTGCTAGGTTCGAGAATGATCTACCACCAAAGTAATGTCTAGTCAACAACAGTCCAGTCTCCAGGAAGTGGGGTACAGGGGTACTGAAAAAAGGCAGAGGACCACAGGCTACACCTATATAGTGGACCTGTAAAAGTAGTTGGAAAAGATAAAGATGCCAATGAGTGGAAGCCTGTGTTTCTGATAAAGTGGCCTTGCGGAGTACAATGTGTGCTTTTGAACGTTCTTTGCCACTAGATGGCGACAAATACTTGGCCATTACAGGCTGTGCTTTCCTTCACAAATGTTGTGACCTGCAGAGATGGTCACGATCCATATTTAAGAGGGAAGCAAGCTGTGTTTGTGCTTTGCCTTCAGAGCACTTTTCTGGAGCACAGTCTAGTTGTAATGTATAGTTGTAATATGTTAAATGTTACTATTAAAAGTTTTACATGATTTTGTTTTATTTTCCAGACATATTTCGCAGGAAATCTGCAGTGAAAACAAAGTAAACAGTCTACGATAGATTAAGGAGACGTTAAGGCATCAGAGGTAAATGGAGGAACGTGCGGCTTGACATCTTGACTACTTAAGGCAGTCAAATTTGATTCTCCCCTGCATATCTGATCTGCAGCTGAATACACAGAATCTCATCTTCTCAATCCCTGTTTCGGGTCGTGTTTGACGGCTTTTCAGTAAGCGATCTTGTCTAAGCGCACAAATCTGATCGGGTGAGAAGAAAAAAAAATGACGTGAAGAAATCAGATCTGGGCATCACAGCATGGCGCACACGCCTGCTAGTTTTTGGTTGGAACTCCAGGAGAGATAAAGCACATCTAATTTGACACTGCAGAAGTCAAAATGGACTCTGCTGGAGTTCATTTCACTGCTAATTTTATGGTGTGGGTAGATCCTGTCAATAAAGCTTATAAATTAGGCTGAAAGCATACATGTTCTTAAAACAACAGATGAAACACTCCAAGCCTCACCTGCAGGGAAGCAGTTGACCTCTAGCGGTTTTATTGGGACTGGCTTTCTCCCAGATCACTTTAATTAGCTCCACACTCTCACAGATTAATCAGAGATATCACATTTAAGAGGCCGTCTAGCAGCAATTAATCACATTTGCTCCTAAAAAGAGATGTCACCTAATTGGAAATGACCATTTTTCGAATTTAAACCAATGACTTTGTCACAAGTCTATCAGTCAAGCTATGAGCCAGTCAATACCCATTTGTGCTGATTTATGCTCATGCACGGGTGTTTATTGGAATCTCTATGTGCCGAATTTTTATATTTATTTGTTTGTTGCTGGTCATCGGAAGTTCACTGCTTCAAAACCAGAGCCAAGATTAAACAAATAGGTGCCAGTTTCTTAGACTAGTATTATGCCTAAGCCTAGCCTAACAAGAATTTCTGGTGATTTGCTATTAGCCCTGTATTTACGTCCAGGACCAGCCTATATCCATGAATAAGACACTGTGTATAGGGTCAAGTATTAAAGGGGAATTCCACCAAGTTAAAAAATACAATTCAGAAGAATTTTTTAAATTCAAGCTCAATTCAGAGTGATTTCTTGGGAAAGTTGCTTCATTTCAGAGAAACCTACAAAGCTTTGCAAATAGTTCACAGTGGTGGTGAATGGAACCAGACAAATTAATTGTTTATTGTTTCCTAAAGGTAATTTACAGAACATAAAATTACATACAATGATTGTGTGCTACCTGATTCCTGAGACTTTGTTCCCCAGTACTTTTGATTCAGCCAGTTTTCCCCCAGATAAAATTGTACATATATATATATATGTACAATATTATCTGGGGGAAAACTGGCTGAATCAAAAGTACATTCAGTAGTGTCTGGTTCCAAAGTACTGGGGAACAAAGTCTTTTCACAGGCTGAAAAGTAATCGGACAGTTGACCACAGACGACAACTAAAGTTGATGAAGTCAGTAACACTTTCAAGGTAGTAGAAGTATCATTGTCCATGCCATTGTCTTAAAAAGCCTGCCCAGTTCTGGAACAAGATTTCTTTGGACAGATGAAACCAAGATCAATGTGTGTCAAACATGGCGGAGGCACTGTTGTGGCATGGGCATGTATAGCTGCCAATGGAACGGGTCACTGGTGTTTATTAAAGATAAAGTGACTGCTGACAGAAGTAGCAGGATGGATGCTGAAATGTATAGAGCTCTACTTTGTGCTCAGATTCGGTCAAATGCTGCCAAACTGACGGAATGGTGCTTCACAATGCAAAGCAACTCAAGATCACCTTAAGGCAATGATGTTCTGAAATGGCCGAGTCAGACACCTCATCTCATTAAAGTCTGCAGTTCAATCACATCTTGATTGCGATGTACTCACCGCAAAATGATGAAAACTGCATCACTGTCCAAATACTTATGGCCCTGATGGTTTCTAAAAACACAGGAGGGTTCACTGGAAGTTTTCGATAGTATATTAAAAGGATATATTTGTGATTTAATCATTACAAATTCCCTATTTCACACCAAACCACTCTGCATGACAACTGTTCTATGCATAAATTTTGAGAACTTGGTGGAGTTCCTCTTTCAGGCCTAGTGCCAGGTTACACAGCATTGTAAATGGAGATTCTCCACTGAAAGGAAACTCTGGTCCAATACTAAACTTAATCACTGACAGGGAAACGGGATCCGCAAGTTCACTCAACCTGACTGAGCCACATTTATCTATTGCGAAGAACCTGATATTAAAGTTGGGTTAGCTGTTAGGATAAGTGATCTTCCTAGTGGTTGAGATATTCCTCCCTCATATCATACCATAACACAGCGAGGACCTGATCGCCGCTAAAACCCCTTGATTTCTTACTCATCTCTTGTCACTTCTAACCACCGTCAGCACATGTGATGTTGGAAATGATATTCGGGATTCAGAAGCCGGTGATCAGCATATTGGATGATGGTTTTTGAGTGGAGTTCCTCTTTAACGCTCTAATACAATTAGGGGGAGACAGCTCGCTTGGTTATGTTTAATGGGGATGACATCAGAGGAGATAGTAGGGAATGAATAAGTCATTCTTGGTCTCATTTCAAATGTGAAAGATTCATACCAGCAATTTAGATGACAGTATTAATTTAACATGACACTGCATTAATGGTCAATTTCAGATTCATAGAACTCATTTAAGTGGAATGGACTCCCTTAATTTGATGAGATGTGATGGCAGTGAGATGCCATGTCTCTCTCCATCTCTCGCTCTCCCTGCGGCTTGGGAAACACACACACACACACACACACACTCATGCACAGACACATGTTCACTCACCAGTCTCAGCTTGTGATGCTGACTGAGCTAGAAGTGTGTGTGTGTGTGTGTGTGTGTGTGTGTGTGTATGTGTGTGTGCATTTGCAGATAAACACACTGCACTACGTTAGCAGTCACTGACTTGTGAGCAACTGTAGTGTCTCAGTACTCGTTAGCACATTAGGCCGTGATGTGTGTGCTTTTTGGCAGTGAGTGAATCGCACGTGACTGCATTAGCTCTTTGCAGTGCTTCTATTAAATGCTAACACATTGCTGGGATGGTATGAGAAGTAAACAGTCGTCATGGCAAGCTTCCATCCGACATAAATGCAGCACGTAGCTTTAAACAATGGAGTGTTTGAAGCTGTAGCAGGGAAGCTATAGAAGTTAACAAGGCACATGCTAAAGCTGTACATTTTTTTGCTGTTTTGTATGGATAGCAGTAGTTTTAGACTTTATATCACATCGCTTTCGCATTAAAAGCTTGTAAATATCCTTTATCCGTATTTATTCATTTGTTGTTTATGCTATTGTTTAATATTCAAGCTACCATTTCCATTACACAACCAACTGACAGATAGAAATGGTCCAAAATTAGTGGATTAAAATGGTTACATTAAAAACGGCTATTCCGTGACATATTCCTGACAATGTCAAAAAAGGGTACATTTTGGCTGCGTCCCAATTACATACTACAAACTAATGCTATAAGATATTTACTACATACTAATCTTAATAGTGCAGGTTTAGCAGCGTAGTACCCAAAATATTAACATACTAATCAGTTTTATATTCTTTTACTCTTTTTTTCTGTCTACACCACATTCTCAGTATTCTCTAGTATTAGTAATTAATAAGCAAATTGAACTTTGGATCAGGTTTCCCTTAAAGCAGCAATATAGAAGAATTGGTTTGTGTATTGTTCCTCCTACAGGTGTAGAGCATAATTCACTTTTACCCCACTGCCATAAAAACAAATCTGGCACCTAATGCCTTATGGACATTGATACAGAACTGTTAGCAGATGTGAAAGTATGTGGACTGAAGCATAGGGGGTAAGATTACAGTCAACAGGTAAAAATGTTGCTTTGAATTTATTCTAACGTACAGATTTGGAAATTTCCAAAATTCTGAACTTGAATTTTTTTTTTGGGGGGGGGGGTGGGGGGGGGGGGGGGGGTGGGGGGGATGTGGCAATTAGACTTTTTGCATATTTAATATTTGCTCTAGGCCATAAACTGATTAAGAATATTCATGCTGTGAATCATTACTATAGCTCATATTCGATCATATCATACATATGTAGATGCTGAGCACCTTTAATACGCATTTATTTCTTTGTGTCTTGGCCACTGTAAGGGTCTCTCCCATTTCAGAGTTCCCCCTGCCTCCACATATACCACATTAGGAAAGAAGGGTTTTGTGCATTGTACATGTACCTCTCTGTGGTACCATGCTACACCCATACTCAAAGCTCTGCACTGCTTACAAGGCTTATAAGACTCTACATGACACTGCTCCTGACTATACACCAAAATTGTCATCTTCTTACTGTTCTTCATGGTTTCTCCATTCATCTGGTTCTTTAGAAATCCCTATTGTTGTTTGCTAGTATATTATTATTAATATTTATTATTAGAATTGTCATTTCTTCTTATAGCCGTCCTATAGATACTCTAGCCTATACATAATTTGCAACCATTATTGTGAACACAGACATATCATCAGTCAGCTTGACTTTTCTTTCTTGTTTCTACTCTAAGATGTCTTCTCCTTGTTGATAAAGTCACCGACTGCGTGTGTGTGTATGTGTGTGTGTGTGTGTGTGTGAGTGTGGGTGGGTGGGTGCGTGTGCTGTCCAGGCTGCTGGAGTCCTCCCATAGCCCTGGCTGGCTGGGTGTGTCTCAGAGGCCTGCTAATGGCTGGACTCAATGCTCTCCGCCGCTCTGATGGATGGCGGGCAGGGACGCCCTCTCTTTCATCCCGACAGGCCTGACTCGTCTGATTTATTAATGACAATAATTAGGAGTAAACCTCTCCACGACCAAACCCCTCCGTGATTAGCGCGGTAATGATGGAGGGGAGGGCCGCGGATACGCGGATCTGATTAATGTCGGCCATTTTGACCTTTTAGAGCCGTGCTCCCTCTTGCAGGCCAGAGGAGAGATGAGGGAGAGAGAAAGAGAGGGCCACTGTCCACTCACAATTAGCCGACGACTGAATTAGAGTGGGAGATGCACCATTTCGGTCACTAGGCAGGCAGTTTGCCTGTCCGTTTTAACAACCGTGACTATAGACTGCATAACAATGCTGCAGCAGTTAATATAGGCTGTTACTCATTCAGGGTGGTTGGCAGGAACACCTTCTGCAAGCAGAGCATTAAGGCACTTTTAAAAACAAGCAGGTTTTTGAAACTTTGTGTTGGCCTACTAACTTTGCGACTTTCACTAGTACTGATAGCAAACCTGATTGCTTATACCCAGTTGTTGGCAAGATGGCAACATTTTCAAAAGCAATAACTAAGATAGAGCTTAGCCTCCCAGATCTGTTTGGTCTAGCAACATTGAGCTGTAAGTGTGGTCTTCCACAAAGTGCAACTTCTAGTGCTGTCCTATTCAGACAGGATTACTCTTACATGGGGAGGTGGAGTAATGTAATTGTACTACAGGACGTCTGTTTAAGTTATGAGCAATTGACACAGGATAAGAATAAGAATCTCTGCATAAATGACTGTGATGGGAGTGTCTACTGATATTATGCACTGCTATCACCTTCAAAAAATGTGCAATACATGGCTTTAAAACACCTCAATGTCACTGCTGGACTGAGAATAGTCCACCAAAATATATATACCCAATATATACACCCACCCAATAATTTTAGTTTGAAAATGAACAGCTACATGCTAATAACACCTAGCATATGTAGGTTGTAGGCTGTAAGATACGCTACATAGGGCTTGTCTACTGGATTTGAGTGCATGACAAAAACTAAATGTCTGCTTGAGCCCCTCTATCCTTGGGTAAAAACGCAAAAAAATCCTTTTCCACAGGTTATGATGGAAGATTTACACATGCCAATTTGCAAGGGATTCATTCATGTAACCGAACGTTATTTTCTGGCTCTTTCTGCAGAAGGTAAAATGTGCCGGAATCTTTACAGTTTGTAAAAATGACTGACATGGTGCATTTTTTTTAGATGGAACTAAAATCATAATTACGTAGTAATTACATAACCCCACCTCCCCATGTAAAACGAATCACGTCCGAATAAGGCTAAGACTAATCATTTTGACTGATGTACTGCCACTACTCTTCTCATGGTCTGAGGAGTTTTGTGTTAGGGTTTTCTTAGCTTAATTGAGACAGGAAGGCTGCGGGAGTCATATCAGTGACTATTTTGCAAACAGTCAATTGGCTTAACATTATTGAGCACTGTTTAGACAGTGGAGTATATGGATAAAATGCTGATATTTTTCATTGCCTTTGTATGCAGAAGTGCTGAATATGCGTAAATGGAAATGGTGCCTAATTTACTGCACATTTTAGTATCTGCTCCATCACATCCACTTCAACTCTTCAACTCTTGGAACGGCATGTTCATTAGCTGATTAACCAGAGCACGTGTATTAGAGCAGATAAAACACAGAAATATGCATATTAGGGATACACCAGAATCCAGTAGTTTAACCTGCTTGAAATGCTAGATACCATTTATTTGAATGTGTCTCAAAATGAGTAAAGAATTTCAGTGAAATTTTCCTTCCACACCACCGCTGTCCATCATCCATTTAAAGCGCACATTTCCGTCTGCTTCCTGAGAGCGCTCCACTCCGTGTGACATTTGATTAACGAATGCAAATGACGGTCAGGAGCTGGTTAGACTGCTCGATGGAGAATCCGACACAGACACCGACACCCATCTACATCTCCTTAATGGCCAGGCTAACTCCTGCTGTTTGAAAGCCTGCACCCAGAAGGCTTCATGTAATGGAAGAAAAGAGGGGAAAGGTCAGAGTCTTTACCGGGGTCAGATAGGAGGCAGTGAAGTTGGAGACAGGCAAGATCAAAGGAAAGGACTGCTGATGGGTGGACGTGCACACTGGTGTCCAACTCCAGGATCAGTGTTAGCTTGTAGTTCTCAGCATTGCGTCTGATATTCACCACTGATTTAACATCTGCAGTCTTTCCGGTAGTGAAAGAGACCGCTGGCCGTCTTCATTTCTGCCTGTCAGCAACATCCATCAAACTAGACTACAGGCCAAAGGTTTACAAGCAGTGGTAATTTAGTAAAAATAAACATTAAAAATGTTTAGTAATGTGTTGGTAAGTCTGGAAGCTGAAGGTCACACATCTTTTTTTGTTTAGACCCACACATTTACACTAAAGTCAGTCAGTTTTTCAGCCTGGACTGCTTCCTAAATGAGGCACAATACAAGGAAACCAATCAGAACAGAGCTCATTAGCATATGTCTTGAAGGCACAGTAACAAAAACAGCCTGGTTTTTGGAGAAATTTTTAGGAATTTTAAGACATAAAATACATGGCCAAATGTTTGTGGACACCCCTGCGAATGAATGCATTCAGCTATTTTAAGTCGTACCCATTGCTGACACTGACGTGCAAACACACAAACACCGCTTGTTTAGTTCCTGTAGGGAAGTATTGCCAATAGCATGGGACTCTTATCTTGACCAGATAAACACAAATCTATTGGCACCATGTCTAATGCCAGGTGTGGACTAGAGGGGTATAAAGCCCCCAGCATTGAGCTGTGGAGCAGTGGAAGAACTGTGTTCTTTGGAATGATGGTGCCCAGAGTTGGGATAACCAGCCCGTCAGCAAATGATGCAGTTCTTCAGTCTGAGCAGGAATGAAGAAAAAGCAGTGTGGGGGTGGTCATGGATATTCCATGGACATTCCTTCTCTACACTTCTGGGCCATCTCTACACACGTCCCTTCAGATGTGAACTACCCTTTCAGTGGAGACAATTCAAAAGACCCGAGCCAAGACAAGCAACAAGGAAACCATCCGACCAACAGCTGCCCCAGTGATGAGCCCATAGCAACCGAGCCTGAGCTTGTGTGACTGCAACTGAAAGGTAAGCCCTCCCAGGCCTTCATGAATTCAGAAAGCACAGTTATCTTCATTTGTCCTAGGAGTGTCTGTGTGCAGCTTGGGGACAAGAGGAGTGAATGGGCCAATATTGTCTGACCTACCTATTCTTCTCCTGGTGGGACATGATTTCCCAAGGCTTTGCTTGCCCAATGAAACCCCCCAGAGGACAAGAAGGAAGAACGGAATGGCCTTAAACAAGTTTGGCACCAGTCCTGGTTCTTGATGCAGGGCCAGAAGTACCACCACAGGACGTGCATGTGAGCTTTCTCAACAAACTAACCCATTTTCTTCTGTTCCGCCAGTAGAACTTAGGTGTTATCTTAATGGTATAGGCCTCACCACTGGTATGTCCTCATCAATGGTATGTCCTCATCACTGACCACATTCCGCCTCATTCGTGTCCAGGCTGATGGTCAAGGTATATAGACTAAACAGAAGTTAAAGAAAGCATTCTCTCTTTGCCGGGTGCTCTGGAACGCTGGCTTCCACCACTTTTTCTTGGTCCACAGGGGCACTTTAAAGACTTTATGTTCTGTCCTATCTCAGGAGGCATATCAAGTAATGTTTATATGCTAAAAGCTCCCCCCTGCTGAAATATACACAGAAATATGCATTACCAATTAAAAAAGACTGCTGTAGAACTTTGGTATTATCTGACTGGTGGGCAATTTGTCCTCATCACTGATCATGCACCATTACAGTGAAAGAGCAAAGCTGGCCACCTGTCCTGTGGTCAGATCTTACTCCTGGCTTGTCTCCATCATGGCAGGCCCACCTACTACCTCCAAACCATGACTGCAGCTCCCCTGGACTACCTACAGTACCCCCCCCCCAAACCCCCCCATCAGGGACTGCCATAGGCAGTTGATTGGCACATGTAATTGCAAGCCCAAAGACAAATCTGTTCTCAGTTGTTATTCGCTCAGTTGTAAATAAAAATACTGCTCAATATTTGACCGTTACCTCGTCTCTGAGGTAGTTGTGTCCAGATCAGTGGACCTTTTTCGTTTTCCGCACAGTCCTACGACAGTACTCTTTTCCAAATCACTTTAAACCTGCAAATACTGTATAGGTAAATGTCTGTTGCTAGCTTAAACTAAAAGGCATGGAAGATCTGCTACAAGCTTCAAAAGCCTGGGTTTAATATCCAGAACGGTCAAGCAGTGACCAAGCTGTGAACAGAACTGAATGCATGGCCTGGTCTAAAAAATTGTGAAAATGTGGCCAACTGACTTAACTGTCAAACACTTGTGAAATATCACTGCTAGCATTCATACTTCCGGCCCTCAGTAAGCGTACAGCTGTCAGAAGTTCACGATGCTGCCGTGCCAGACAACTTCTCCGATGTTTGCCATGCAAATGAAGGCGCTCGACTTGCACTGCACTCCGCCGCATCAGTCCCTAAACCTAATTTTTCCTCATTAAAAGTCCCCCTGCCTTGTGTTGTTATAATTTCCCCTGCTCCGTCTCCTAAAACAGAGGGGACCTGATTGAACGCGGGTAAAGTCGGTCATCACAACATGACCTGCAGATACAGCAGAAAACGGTGTGGCGGGCTGACCCCGGCAAACTGCCTCGCTGCACATATTGTGCGATTCTTCATATTTAATGGGGAAACATGAGGCGGTGATTTCGCGGCCGCTCTCTCTGGTGTCTGCCGCTCGGGGTGGAGTGAAGCCACTTAATGAGAATCCCCTCTTCTCCTCCATCATTTTAAAGCAGGCAGTGCACTCAGCAGCCTCGGCTTCCCTCTAAGGACCCCCGCCAACCCCCCCCACCACTCCTTTCCTCTCCCCCAACACCACCCCCACCCCCCCCACCACGTTTGTGCTCGTTTTTGTACCCGCTAAATTATGCATGAGCTCCTTAAACGCTGTGAAACATTGGTTTAATACGGAACAAACTTGTTTTCCATCTTTCCCCACTCAAATTAGGGCAGGATACTTTAACTTTATTCAGTCCTCCCCCTCTTCTTCCTCCATTCCCCCCATGCACAAACCCCCCTCTCCCCCCCAAGCCTCTGCTGGATGTAGTGGATGGCTTCCTTTTCTTTTCTTCTTCTTTTTTTTTTTTACATTTTCATCCAACATAGGATAAATACTGTATGGATTTTCTGGCCGCCTTGAGTGTCTTGAGTTTAGTTATTGTCTCCATCCTTGTTGATGTGATAAAGTTACATCAAGTTGGAAAGAGGATGGTTTTAATGTCCAAGGAAAGATGACTCCAGCCTGTTTTATTATTATTATTTTTTTAAATCACTCACTTTGCCTTGCTGCTTTTTCCCATTAAGATTAAAGCCTGACACCAGTAATGCCTTCCCCTTCGTATGTGTGCATGAGCGTATCTGCATGTGTCTGCGAGGCCTGTTCCTGACAGCAAATCAAAATCATCTCGACTCCCTCATCCCACGGCGGCCAGCTCTTAACCCGAACCCATTGTTAAACATCATCCTCCGCCGTAATATGTCCTAATCCTCGAATAGATTCCCACTAAAACTACAAGCGGTAACTATTTTTACTTGCCTTACTAGTTGCGGCAGATGAGAGGGGATATGTAGATGATTATATTGTCATTCGCCGAGCTTCACTGCTGGAGTAATTGTAAATCATTGCCTCATGACATGTCAAAGGATGTCGGTAGCGGGCAATTAAATGGCACAATATAATAGAGCAAATTATTGCCTGTCAGATTTCGAACAACACAGTTGGTATTTGAATTACACTTAATCATTATGTGCATTAGAAAGCTCTTTGGAATCCCGTGTAAGACCGAGCATGAGCCGCTGCATTATTTAAACCTCTAATTGTGAAAGCCATTTATTTGCGCTTACAGTACAACAAGTGGAGTCTTATAAAGCGCCCTGGACTTAAAAGCTCAATACATCCAAATCAAAGTCTTCGGGGGCACCAACCAAATTGGCTAAAATGGGCAATTTTCACGAGGGGTAGGGGAAAAAAAAAACATTTAGCCACACAAAGTGTTTTGTAATTTCAGAGCGCGAGGATGAATATTAAATATTTACTTTTAACCAACGAGAAGCTGGGACCCCTCTTTTGCATAATTCATTTAACAAAATAGATGAGGTTATATTTTGTCTAGACACCACATTTCTGTTTCAAAACACTTCACACCGGGTTCACTGCTGTTTGCTTTTTTTCTTCTCCCCCTTTGCCATTTTCGCCCGAGCGCAAGACTCCTCATCTGCAAGAAGCAAAACACTGCTGTTAAAATCGTCACAATTACACCACATTTCCGCCGTTTGTTCAGCAGTGACTTTTGGCCTCGTTTGATTAAAGAGTGAAGACAGGTCATTTACAGAGGACTGAAGCTGACCGGCAGCTCGGTTCACAGTCAGCTCAAGTTCTCGATCTCGTCTCAAAGTCCTGATTGACGGTATGCAACCAGATCAGTACAGTTTACCTTTACAGACCTTATTTTTATTTATTTATTTATTTTAAACATCTCAATTCTCATTGCTCATTAGTTTTAAACAGCACATTCAAAAGACTGGAGCAAGTGAAGTACTCAAGTTAGCACTGACTACTGACTACACCACATGATGTATAATAAGCATTAAGCAAATAGGCCCACAGTGAAGCAGAGCATCCCTTCTCAGAAGTAAACCACTTTACCTCCACCTCTTTACCTCATTATCCAGCACAGGGAGGTAAACAACAATGCATACAGTATATATTTTACCTCTGTTATTGAATAGGGCATTTAACCTTTCTATACTTTTATTATGGTTGTAATATTAAATGATCTACTAAACTGAAAATGGAATCAGTAAAATATAAATATTAACATTTATTTATTTGCTTTTTTTAATAAATATGAATTTCCCTAAAAGCTACATCCCACAAAACAACCTGATACATGAATTAGATAATATTTGATCATTTGTTTTTTAAGGTAACTATTTAAACTATTAAGGTGTCCTTACTAAAAAGAGGTCCCACCATGGTTCTTTATTAAGGGCAAGGGTTCTACAAAGGACTATACCAGACTCTTCTAGATACTTCAATACTAAATAAGTCTTTTCCTGATTAAAAGGTTCCTCATACACAAAGGCAAACCTGAAGACGATTGTTTAGAGAACCTTTTAATGGTTCTGTATATAGCGGTTTATACAGTGTTCCAACAATTCAAGTAAAGGAACCCCTTTTCAGGACTATATAGAGCCCTGAAAATGATGATATGCTGCTTATAAGGTTTTTCAATAATATTTCCAATAATTGTAAGCATTTTAATGGACATTTCAATTCTGTTCACTCTTCTTCCTTTAGAACATCCGCAAGTCGAGAGAGGCTGTGTGTACGTGTGTGTGCGTGCTTGGGTCATGGTCATGTGTGGATAATGAAACACACACACACACACACAAGCACATACACCCACACACCACGGTGTCTGTTTCGTTAGCCGGCAGAGACCTTTCATATCAGCACGACTTAAGTACTGTTGTCATAGCAAGTCAGCCAACTCATTGATTATAATTATATGTTTGAAATATAGTGCGATGTGTAAGAAAAATATCCCCCTATAGGCATTAGAATAACTGCAGAGGAAAAAAGTAGAACTGCTCTAATACACTTAGATCCACAGGGGCAATTAGCACAGGGTTTATCAGCTGAATGTGGTGAAAACATCTGAAAGTCAGTCTCAAGTCAATTGTTATTCAAAATTCCATCCACTGCCATTATCCTCAAAGTGGAGAGCACCTCGTTAGCGCATGCGTTAGAGGCCTGGCTGATACATTGGTTGGACGATACATCAAATGAAGAGTGATATATTATGAAGGGTTATATTTGACAATGCCCAGTTGACATTCGTTAGTGAAACACTGTTTAGCGTCCGCTTAATTTTTATGTGTTTATTTTTGTGTTCTGGCAAATTATGTTGCTGTGAAAAGGTCTTAAAAAAATAAATGATCTGGTCAATTAGCATTAATTTCTATAAAAAACAACCGACCAACCAACCAAACAACCCCCAAGTACATTTTCATCATCATTTGATATGTATGTTTCTGTTAGCCTAATCATTTCCAAGTTCTCCTTGAGGAACCACAATATCTAATACCTAGTCATCTAGAGTAAATCAGGTGGAGTAGAGTAGGAGGTAAAGTAAATTCATACAGTGGCTGGATTTTACAAAGACCTCAGCAACCAAACCTTGTGTTCTTCTGTCTGTATTATTGTATTTATATTTATTTTGTATTTATTGCAATAATAAATTGTGTCATTACTGATGAGATAAATCATTTCCAACAGTTTTCCTGGCTTCCGCATAGAAATCTGATGGCAATGACAATATATAGATTTCAAATATGTCACATATATTAGAATATATACAATTTTTTTATATCCAACATGTAATCTCTAACTGTTTTTGACATAATGCAAATCTGACGGTCATTCTTTTCCTAGTGTCAAAATTCCCAAAAGAAATAGAAAATTGACCAACAGAAATGCTCCAAAGTGGTTTGAAATAAAAATATTTTCACTTTGGCTTCCACTGATTCCACAAGATTTTTTCATCTGCTGTAAAGTTAAAGTTTTTGCGTGATGATATATTTGTCACATATTGGTAAATTATGTGAAATTTTCAAATATGGGAAATTAACAAATGCAAACTTATTGCCGTCACATAAAAAAACTGTATAAGTTTTGCAGGTGAAAGGAAAAAGACTTCTTCACTTTCAATGGAAGTGAATTGTTCACAACAATTGACATAATGTAAAAAAACAAATCCCAAATTTACATTATGTCAAAAAACAAAAAAATCAACAAAAATGGAAATACAAGGTTGTGATAATATATATATATATATATATATATATATATATATATATATATATATATATATATATATATATATATATATATATGCATGATATATACATTTACCAATATATATTGATACAAAATATATTATGAATGATACATATGTGACATATCACATGCTATACATTGAGATTTACTTATCCAGCATCTCTACATGTATGGCATCAAACAAAGCTGAGTTACCTGAATTTGCAGACTATGAATGGCATAAAGTTACACAATAGCAATGTGAAAGACTAGTGGAGAGACTGCCAAGACTTGAGCTGTGATTGGCAGCCAAGGTTATTTCACCATAGTGATTTCTGAACGCTCTCAAAGTTCAAGTATTAGTACTGTGTTTAAATTTAAATAACTTCTTTGCATTATAATTATTATAATAATTTCTGTGCATTATTTGAGCTGTTAGTCAATTGCTCCAACTCCTTCAGAGCAGTCATATGTGTCTTGGTGGCCCCCCTTACTAGTCTCCTTCTTGCACGGTTTCCTCAGTTCGTGAGGACAGCCTGCTCTAGGCAGATCTACACATGTACCATAAGCCTTCCATTTCTTAATGATGGATTTGACTGAACTCCAGTAGATGTTCAGTCACTTGATCTATTTTGTATCCACCCTCTGATTAATACTTTTCGATAAGCCTTTCTCTGAGATGTGTGGAGTGTTCTTCTGTCTTCATGGTGCTTTTTTGTAGTCAGGGACACTTATTAAACAGTGACTGGAGCTTCCAGACAGCTGTATTTATACTATAATCACTTGAGACTCATTTACTGCACTCAGGTGATCTCCATTTTACTAATTGTGAGACTGCTAGCACCAACTGCCTGGACCTCTGTTGACTTAGGTCAATCACTAAAGGGGGTAGATATTTATACAGTCACTTATTTTACATTATATTTTTTATTTAATTGACATTACTCAAACATCTGTTCGCTTTGACATTAATGTTTTATTAGTAAATTCTTAAAAAAATATCCAAGGGGATGAATACTTTTTATAGGCTTTGTACATTTGCATATTCATATTTCCTGTGTTGTCTGCCTTTTGCATAGTACTGTAATTAAGTTTAGCAGTTAATATCAGATATGGGAATTGGCTTCCCTTCAAATCTGTGATATTGGTAACAAAATGATCATATCAACTGGGTTCCTGTACTCAAAAGGACTGAGGCACTGCTGCTGATATACAGTATTCTGAATGACGAGATAGTGGCTCTGCATGTTCTGAAAGACTGAGAGTGTGTTAATGACTTTTTTAACGCAACACATTTCAGGCGGTTGTGGAGGGACTGCTAGAATTAACATGCCTGCCCTTTCACTCCGCTGTCACGCCCTTGAGCGAATCACTTAACACCAACACGCTCCGTTGGTACATTAAGAGCACAGCAGCCTACACCTCTGTAACACCTGCAGGTTACCTGCAGACAGTGATGTTGGTCCAATCACAGTACTGTACACTCCTTTTTTCCGTTTCTTATAAAGGTTCTTGGCTTGAATGTAAGGTTCTAGGGAGAAATTGATTCTAGGCTAGTAGAGAACCAATAAAGATGTAAAATGAGTTTACTGAAGGGTTCCCAAGGCATCTATAAGTAGTTCTTTACATGTGTTCACATATATTATTTACAAAAGGGATTCCTGCTAAAAGTCATCATCTGAAAGGTTCTTTCAGGAGCCAAAGCTGGTTACTCTATGCCACTCGAAAGAACCGTTTTCCATTTAAGCGTACACTAACTAATGTGCTAGTAACCAATCACAGTCTAGTACAGTGAACTGCCTTAGAAA
Organism: Salminus brasiliensis; assembly: GCF_030463535.1. Classification (NCBI taxonomy): domain Eukaryota; kingdom Metazoa; phylum Chordata; class Actinopteri; order Characiformes; family Bryconidae; genus Salminus; species Salminus brasiliensis. Next base: position 7,868,943 of record NC_132880.1, read on the forward strand.
CCTAACTAAACTCTTCTTGAACTGGAAGTACATTTCTAGGAAAAACATTTAGCTTTTTGTTTAAGATGTTTAAGAAATCATCCACTCAAAGGGTCTTTAGGGAACTGGAAAGTGCATTTTCTGTGGCACTGATCCAAAGAACCCTTTTTGGTCCCTGTAAGAGCAAAGGTTAGGTTATTTAGGTACCTACAGTCATATTTGGACGGGATTGGTTTTACATGGGAAGGTGGAGCAATGGAATTCTACTACAGGACGTCTGTATAATATATGGGATAAGAAATCTCGGCGTAAATGACTGAGATGGGAGTGTCTATGCAATTTGCATGCTGCCGTCACCTCCAAAAGGGTGATGATAACTTATAACTCTCAGGTCCCACTTAGAGTAATGATGAAATTTTAGTGTGAAAATTAGCAGCTACTTGCTTATAACACGTATGCAGGCCACAGGCTGCCAGAAGCGACACGCCCTGTCCTTTGTCCTTTGGATGGTCTTCTCTGTTTGCCACAGACTTTTATGACCCGAGGTATCTGAACTACAGAACAACATAAAACCATGTGACAGAATTTAGCCACATGCTGATTCGCACTGGATTAATATAACCTGGATTTGTTTTCATGGCTCATTTTATAGAAGGTAAATCCACTGGAATCTTTACTGATGAACTGACATGGCGCATTTGGACGGGACAAAAAAATCATGGAGAAACGGGTAATAAGTACATTACCCCACCTCCTCTTCCCATGTAAAACTAATCCCGTCCGAATAGGGCTTAAACTAGGGCTCTATGGCATTACACTTGTGATACTTTACTAAATACTTCCTCAATGACTCTGTCCTGTTTATTATTATTATTATTATTTAGATCATTCACTTTACCTCAATCAAAAAAGGGCTTCTTTAAGTTTCTTTAGCAAGTGCAATACGTATATGCACACCACAACCAACATTTTTCCCCTGGATAAAAGGTTCTTATCTAAGAAGTAGAACTTCATGGTTAACAATAATGTTCTTTAAAGCACCTCATATAGCACCAAAAATGATTCTACTAGTCAAGGAACCCTTTGGGCTTGGACGCACTGTTCAAGAAAAAATAATTATGGTCCTTTAAAGAACAATCTGCTGAAATGTACTGCAGTGAAAGTACAAAATATAAAACAAAAGGTACCTAAATGGTTCTTGCATCACTAAAAATAGGGGGTTCTATAGTAAAGACAATAATTATATATGAAAAATTAATTTTTCCCTTTTTTTGTATGTGGTCAAAAGGCAGCAAGATGTGTCAAAGAATCCACCCTCAGTACTTTATAGAACCATTTTGCCAAAGAGTTTGATTTGAATGTACAGTTCTAGGAAAAGCCTTTAAAAAAATAGTTCCCTAAAGAAACATGCACTGAATGATATTGCAGGGAACCAAAAGCGGCATATTTTTTTGTACTTTTTAGAGTGTACTAATGTGCTAGTAATAAATCACTGTCAAATACAGGTTCCTAAATGGTTCTTGCACCCTACAAATAGGAATTCTCAAGTAAAGTTGGTTATACAACAAAGCACCATTTAAATGCTTTTATTTTTTTATTGGTCAAATGGTTCTTCTCTTATCATGGAGAATGTCTTGTGTATATGTCAAAGGGCACCAAGGCACAAAGATAAAACCCTCCATTAGTACTGTATAGAACCAGTTTGATTGTAGGTATAGTTCTAGGAAAAGCAATTTACAAAAATGGATCTACTGTTCTCCAGGGAACCAAAAGTGGTTCTTCTAAGCTGTCTCTCCCAAAAAAAAAAAAAAAAAAAAAGTCACAAATTGTAAAGTAAAGTGCCCCTAAATGATTGTTACATCTCTCAAAATAGGGGTTCTGGATTCACAGCAATAAGTATATATGACATAGAATCATTTTCCCTAGTTAAATGGTTCTTCTCTATGACGGGGGAACTTCTTGAATATGGTCAAAAGGCAGGTCAAAGAACAGGTCAAAAGACAGGTCAAAGAACTCTCTCTCACTACTATATCCAACCATTCTGCTAAGCTTTTGATATGAATGAACAGTTCTATGGAAGGCATTTACAAAAATGGCTCTTTAAAAAACCATCCACTGAAATATTTTCCAGGGAACCAAAAGTAGATCTAACGTACCCTCTTTTTGGCACCTTTATTTGTAAGAGTGATGGTTAGTTAACTAACTAACTAACTAACGACATGGTCTGGAGTTGCGGAACCCTTATAAGTATTCTGCAGGTCATTAGTGGTGTTTATTTGCCTTGTAGCAACCTGAACATGTTAGGAATGCTGGAGAAACGCGAGAACTCTTTTTAATTAGGTCTTTGGGATGGAGCGTTGGGTTATTCCGAGGCTTGTAAAGGAGCTATGGAGCAGACAGCGCGGGGCTGAGACCTTTTCTTTCCGTTGTCAAAGGGCCCCATCCCTGTCTGTCATATCATATCAGCGCACCCCTCCCACTAAGTGTTTCGGGGCTGTTCGGAGGAGCGCTTTGGCTCATGTTGCTCCTAGTCAGCTTCTCCAGAACATCTGTTTCCTTTCGGGAGGAGGAGAGACAAATAGGCCCATTGTCACGGCTGTATCTGTACTTGTATGGAGATCCTTTTGGCTTCTAGGACAGGTTGGAATTATCCAGGGAGGGTGAAAAGCAAATAGCCCTATAGCTCAATCACCATTGTTTGGAATCAGTCAGCGGTAATATTAGTGTTGCGCGGAACACAATTACTCAATAGCAGCGTCTTAGTGTCGTCTCGAATTTATCCCCCCTGACAGATCCGGAGACGGATAATTTAATGCAAGTTATGATTAAAATCCCCTTACTGTCAACCCCTCACCCCCTCTCCCCATCTCCCCATCACCCCCCCTCCCCTTTATTCACCCCCCTCCCCTTTAGAACAAATAACAAATACCACTGTTTGGAAAAATGACAGTTTTAAAAATAAATGAAATTACACGTTAGAGCGCTGCGGCGAGGAGAGAAGGAGCGATGGAATTTATGGAGTCGAGATGTGCTGCGGGTTGATTTAGGATCCGTGCTCGGGAGGGGGGCGGCAGAAGTTAATGACTGATTAACAACAGCAATTAAAAGATGAGGAAAAGGTATATAATTAAAATGGAAGTTCTTGCTTGTCAAGAGCACGCATGTCATCCATTGTGGGCTTGTTAAAAAAGCCAGGGGAAAAAGAAACCGCCACTTAATTTGCAGCTTGGCAGAGAGTAAAGGGGGCTGATCGCTTGCCCGTGGACGCTTTTCTGAAGGCTGTAACTCAGCTGCGAGTGAGGCCCGTGTCATTAGAAGTTCAAAGCCATGCATTTTGTGTTGACAGTCATCGGCAGAGGATATTTGGCAGTCAAGAGTAATTTAACTTAATTAATGGGATGCATATTTGATGGGAGGAATAAAATATTCAGGCTCAGCAAAGTGGAAAAAAGGAAAGATTTAGTGGGAGTGAAAGGTGGAGGGATGTAATTTGTGCATTCAATTCAGGGGCTGCTGAGGAGAAAGGGGGGAGAGAGGGAGTGATGGAGAAAGATGGAAAGATAGAACGAGGGGAGAGGGTGAGGGTGGAACAGGAGATGGAGTGAGAGAAATGGCAAATGGAAGAGAGTGGCAGTGAATAAGAAGGAAGAGGACAAAATGGCAGGAAATGGGGAATAAAAAGAGGCGAAAGAGGAAAGAGAGTTTCGGACACTTTTGGGGAGAGCGGTGAGCAAAGGGATGGAGGATGAAGGACTATATAAAGCTGGGAGAAAATCCTGCTTAGTCGTAGATGCAGATGTATCCTCATTTAACAATAAGATTAATCGTTAACGCGCTCCTGCGTTAATGATAACTGCGCTGGGCTGGAGCTGCAGACACTGATACGGCTGTAATTTGCTAAAGCCGCTGCAGTGTGTGACTGGATCAAGGCTGCGCTGGTCTGGCGTATGCTGTTTATGTGCTCTCGTGCTTTTGCTAGATGGTGGGCATGTGGCTTCTGTCGAAGGCGATGCATGTAATCAAAACTTAAGCGATGCATTGCTGGTATGCTTACTGTTGGTGTTACTGTACATTGTTGGTACACTATTACTGATATATTCAATGACAGTCAAGCTGTTTGTGGTGGAGAGTGTATGGTCTGCTGCAGGTTGTCTTCTTAACTTCAGAGTGCTGCTGGAACTCCTCTGACAAGGTGTAGTCTCACGCAGACTGGATCTTTTCTCTTTGGGCTTTTTTCCACCAGAAAGGGATCAAGCCTAGTCCTAGACTAAATTTTACTTTCAATGGAGAATTAACATTCAGAGTGCTCTGTAGTCCAAGACTAGGGTTAATCCCTATCGGGAAAACCACCCCTTTACGCCTAGATTCAGTCTAGTCTTATTCAGACTAGTTCCACTCTTATTTAGACCAGATTCATTCCCATTATGACTGGATCTATTCTCCTTCTGACTTCTTCATCTCAACTAGATTCACTCTCATACTCACTACATCTATTTTCTTTTTTGAACTAGATCCACTCCCATTTTGTTTAGACACACACTCATTCCCACCACATCCATTTTCATACCAACTAGATCCACTCTCATTTTGACTAGATTTAATCTCATTCCTACTAGATTCACTCTTATTCCGACTGAAGTTATTCTCATTCTGACTAGATCCATGCTCATTCTGACTAAATTCACTCTCATTCCCACTACATGAATTTTCTTACCAACTAGCCCCACTCGCATGTTGATTAGACACACTCTCATTCTGACTAGATTCAATCTCATTCCTAGTAGATTCAATCTCATTCCGCTTAGTAATTCTCATTCTGACTAAATTCACTCTCATTCCCACTACATTTTCATACCAACTAGATCCAGTCTCATTTTGATTAGACACACTCTCATTCCGACTAGATTTACTCTCATTATGACGAGTTATTTTTATGACTAGATCATGCTCATTTTGATTAGACACTCTTATCTAGACTACATCCATTTTCTTTCCAACTAGATCCACTCTCATTTTGAATAGACACACTCTCATTCTGACTAGATCCACTCACATTTTGAATAGACACACTCTCATTCTGACTAGATCCACTCTCATTTTGAATAGACACACTCTCATTCTGACTAGATCCACTCACATTTTGAATAGACACACTCTCATTCTGACTAGATCCACTCACATTTTGAATAGACACACTCTCATTCTGACTAGATCCACTCACATTTTGAATAGACACACTCTCATTCTGACTAGATCCACTCACATTTTGAATAGACACACTCTCATTCTGACTAGATCCACTCACATTTTGAATAGACACACTCTCATTCTGACTAGATCCACTCACATTTTGAATTGACACACTCTCATTCTGACTAGATCCACTCACATTTTGATTAGACACACTCTCATTCTGACTAGATCCACTCACATTTTGAATAGACACACTCTCATTCTGACTAGATCCACTCACATTTTGAATAGACACATTCTCATTCTGACTAGATCCACTCACATTTTGATTAGACACACTCTCATTTGGACTAGTTCCACTCTTATTTCAACTACACCCATTGTCTTTTCAAATAAATTTACTGTGATTGATACATTTTTAAAACAAAGGCGACATCAGTTTGGAACAACCTTCCTCAGTTTCCTTAGTTGAAGAATTATTAAAAAGTACATTTTTACTTTTTCACTTCACATTCTCCTAATTTCGGATTTCATTCATGTTGGGTTTCCTGAAATTGATTAAGCTGATGCTCCTTTTGTCTTATTGTTCCGTTGCTTTTGCAAAAGTTAGTGTCAAATTCTGCATGGCTAAATATAGCCACTTCTTAATGCTGTTTTTATATAGATTACAGATTCCTGAATCCAGACATTTTGCTTTTGCACTCTTCCCTGCAAGATGTGCACTGACAGGTGCAGAACGCTCGATTCTGGTCCTAATGGCTAATGCGTGTTGATTCGTGTAGTTCTGAAGAAAAATGTCCCAGCCAGCACTGAGGCTGGATCCTGGGTGGGGCTGCATGAGTAACCGTGTATTAATTCCTCCCACAGTTTGAGCCTCGGCAGTTATCTCATTGCAAAAGGCCAGGATTAGTAACACACCTGCCGCAACAAACCTGGGTGTTTGAAAAGGCGCTCCTGAGCAAATGAGCGTTTAAAGGAAGCACAGCAATTTTCATTCAGCGCACTGACCACTCTGGGACGCTCCCATTGAGTATTCCGCAGAGCTGCCTGATGAATCGCAGGCGTCCTCGCAGCGCGCACAGAGACTACTGAGATGTATATTCTCTGTTAATCGCAATTAATAATCTCTGCGTTATCTGGAAGTAGAATATTTGGAAGGATCACGCAACCCAGGGGTAATCCCAGAGCTGGTTGGGGAGGTGGTGTAGTTGAAATATGATGGGAATGGCTGTCAGCATCACCCTGCACCCTGAGTCCAGAGGAATTGCTTTGCAAGCTGTTTAAATAAGAACGCAGATAGATTTGAGGCTTTCAGATGAGCTGCTTTTTGGACTTTGGAGATTTGTGTTGCACAAAGTATGTGAAAATAGCACTTAATGGGTATCAGTCATCAGAAAATGTGTTACTGTTTGAGAATTCTCCAGTTTACTCCAGTCTTCTCCCTTTCTTGATGGAACATTTGATTACATCTGATTTTTCTGTCTTACATGAGCACTAAGCTGGAACACTAAGCTGCTAATGCTCATTACCTGCACTGTACACTTTACATCTGTGATCATTTGCACACCAGACCTGCTTTACCTCAATCTACTGTACACCTCCAATATAAACACCTAAGCTCCTAAACTGCTCAAACACTACATATTTACTATAGGTTATTTCTTCGTACAGTAGTACACTCAGTTTGCACTCTAAATCCCTCCTCAGTTACAACTCTTATTTGTATTTAATGTATGCAAGTATGTCTTTGCACTATTATCTTATTTTTTTTATCTATTACTATCACAGCACCAAAGAAGTAGTCTAGTGCTACATTGTACTATACTACCCTGTATTGGTATTATGAGAATACAGTTGAATTGAATCACTGTTATATTAAATGTTAGACATTGAATCAGTGAAACATTTCTTTTTTTAGTGTGGTGAAAGAATCAAGAAGTAGCAATAAGTCCAAGCAATACCAGTATTTTCTATTTCATATTTAATAACTAAAAATAGAACAAATGAAGAACGATATAATTAAGATATATGTGCAGTGGCTAAAGTTCTGCATCTTCATTCTAAAATGATGTGGTCAACACTTTTTTTCTAACGTTGTTGTTGTAATGATGCATTTAACAAGGTCTTATACTGTTAATATCTTGTTAATATACCAGCTTTATAACCATTGATGAGTGAGAGAAAGAATAAATCTTTGTTTTCTGTTTCTACTGTTTCCAATATTGTGTGAAATTAAAGAAAAAATATACAATAGAATTGCACATTTGGTGGCAGGTCTGGGTAAAGTGAACATTTGCTACTTAAAACGTAACTTAAACCATAGTAAATATATTAATAAATAAATAAACAAATGAATATTTTTTTTTCATCATGAAATACTAGCTCCACTGTTGTATGAACATTTCATGATAAGTCAAGGATCAATGGAAATGCAATACACTGCATTTGAAACTTAAGAATGTTTTTTCTTTTTCCATAAAAAATTCTTACATTTCTTAAATGTTCTTTACAATTTTGGCAACCCAAGGTTTTGCTTAGGACATCAGATTGGGACAGGTGTTGGATTATTATTATACTGACCATCATATCAGAACCATGTATTGGACTCATTATTCTGGTATATTATAACTGACGTTGGACAGTTAGTTCTAGATCACAAGCAAGTCTCCAAAGGTACAACAAAAATTTGGCAGTGTCACTGAAGGTACTGAAAAATGGAAGGTTCAGGTCCAACAGAACCTACAGGCTGTAAAGTCAGATGGAACTGTTTGTGAAATGTGCTAAGTTCACACTTGCAACCAATTTCTGATCTATAATTGCACAAATGTAACACATTTTGAAATCTGCAATTACACAAATATAGTGAGTTCTAAAATTCTAATATGCAAAAACTTACAAATTTAACAAATTCTAGAATTCCAATATTTAATTACACAAATGTAACAAGCTGTTAAAGTTCAATATGTAATTACATAAATGTAACAAGCTGTGGAATTTTGATATGTAATTACACAAATGTAACAAGCTGTGGAATTTTGATATGTAATTACACAAATGTAACAAGCTGTGGAATTTTTATATGTAATTACATAAATGTATCAAGCTGTTTAATTTCAATATGTAATTAAATAAATGTATCAAGTTGTTTAATTTCAATATGTAATTACATAAATGTATCAAGTTGTTTAATTTCAATATGTAATTACTCAAATTTAAACAGGTGTGTGTATTTCGGTATACAATTACACCCATTTAACTATTTCATAGCTCTTATTCTTAGAATCTGAACCATGTAACTACTCCTTAGTAAGCAATTAATTACTTGTAATTACATTTCTCCTTACACTGCAATAGGGGAATTTTGAAGGGCAGGTGGCATTTTGGGAATGAAAATTTCTATATATTTTAAATGGGTAAATTTCTATATAATAAAAAAAAAAATAAATGGACATTTAAGATTTTGTTTCCACAGCAGCAGTATACTACAGGTTTGTGAACCACGTTTGTTTCCATAAAGAATCTTCCAATGGATACACTATATACATTAAACATGTATGTTAATGACTTTTTAATTTACAGCATAGTTTAGGGAACCTTTACATAAAGTTAAGGTTCCCTCGATTATACAACCAAGATAAGACCCACTGGAAGAACTATTGTTTTCTACTGTATATATATCTCTAAAAGAATATCACTTAACGTGCAGAGCTCTAAGGGAAGCTTGGAGTGCAGCTGCGAGCGTTCACCCTCATACAGTTAGCTGCTTATTGATTCCCTCCCCCCCTACCCTTAACCACCCACTGGGTCAGGTAAACACGGCCAGTCTCTACGGACTGCAGGCTCATACATGCAATGCCCTTCCACACCCTCCAGCTTTGAGGCACAGGAGAAGCCTAATGCGCGCGCTGATCTGAATCATTAACTTACAATTACGCAGACGACTGTTCTGTAACAAATAATTCCTGACGCACATGGAAAACGTGGAAAACCAGTCCTGAGTCAAGGCGGTTTTAATGTGCACTTAGGTTCGCACAAATCTGGGACTGAGATTCGTCTTGATATTTGGCAAAAAACTAAAAAACATCATTGTATCTGAATATTCGACTGTCTTCGGCGTACGGTTAGAGCACGCTCAGCATAAGAAACACCCCGCTCGCTGGCTGGGATCTACATTTACAGTCATGAAGTGCGCCCATACAATTTTAATTGTGGCACTTCTCCGAGCAGCCATTTCCGAACGCTAGCCTGCACACTTAGCGTGGCTTGCGCGGAGGGCTCGGGAGGAAAATGGAGAGCGTCCTGGTAATGACTTGAGGGCTTTCTGCTTATTGTGTGTTCAAAAGGCAGGGATACCAGCCTTCAGCGCACCGCCGCGGCAGCCCAAGAGACTCGGCGGGCCTGGATAATTGGCCAAGGCCTGTCTCTCTGCCTTGCTTTCCTTTTTTTCCCTTTCTCCTTCCCTTTTCTTAATTGAGACTCGTTATTTACACGAATTTAAGTTCTTTGCTCGAAACATTAAGAGGAGGAACATCTTTCAAGAAGGCGGCTAATTGAAGTCCTTCGGCCTCTCTCTCTCTCTCTTCCTCCCTCTCTCCCTCTCTCTCTCTTTCTTTGTGTCGCAGGCGGAAAAGGAAAACCGAAATAAATGATAAGGGGACGGGATGAGATTGTCCTTTTTTTTCCTTTTCTTTTCTTTTTTTTAAAGAAAAAAATATGCAATTATTTCCCAATTAAGGCAACCTTTCCGATAGAGATGTTGGGGGGCATTAATGGGAGGGTGCGTGGACACTTTCGGTCAGTAGATGGCGTCAACTCGATGCGCACCGTGCTCTCGGCAGCCTTCCGGATTGCTGGATATTCCTCCTTCGTCGTACAGTATATACACGTGTTAGAACAGGAATGTTAAATATTGTACAAGGGTGAGAACCCACCTGACAAAAAACTTTGCCTTCACCGAGCGATATAGGATTCTTATTTTGTCGGCGTTGCTCCGGCTGCCCGCTCGTTGCCATCCCTGTGATTGTTGGTGGAGAAGTTTGGTGATCGGGATGTAAGTGGTGAGAGGGAGAAAACCGCACAGTCTGTCTCTCTGGCCTTTGGGATGGGAGGGAAGTGGGCCACGGTGTGGGCCCCAGAGGGCCAGTGGCCAGGTCTCTGGAGACTTGCCTGCTAGAGTGGGAAAGAGAGAAAGGAAGAAAGAGAGAGTGAGAAAAGGGGAAAGGGTGTGCCGAGAGGGCAATTACGGCAAGGACGAAGCCCATGTGTTGAAAACCACCCTACTGTCGCTGCTTAATGAAGAGAGGACCTGCGTTTAGAGAGCAGGACTTCTGAAATTAACAAGCACTGATAATAATGAGGGACTAGTCTCTCTCTCTCTCTTTCTCTCTCTCTCTCTCTCTCTCCCCTATTCGTTTGAAGGGTAAGTGTATATTATTATTATTTTTTTATTCGATTTTAGGGCTTGCTCTGAAGCGGATAGGCCGAAAAAATACAGACAGCCAGTGCTGCTGCGATGAAATCGGCGGAGGTGTTGTTTGGTGGGAAAGAGTATATATATATATATATACTTATACATATATAAACCCTTAAATGTTATTTATCTATATTTATATATTAACATATTCCAAAAAATGTGGAGAACACAGGTATTAATAGAGTTCTAAAAAGGGGGGCAAACACAAACACACAGTATTTCATTGGTTCTAATACAGAAATAATAAAGAACTTTCACACACACAATTGTAACGCTTTGCTAGAAGCTCGTGCTTCATGCATATGCCCCCCAACCTTTCCCCCGCTCTCTCAACAACACATACCAGAGAGTTTGGATTTTTCCAATTCGTCTCCATTCTGTTTTACATGTGTTACCATGTCTTCTGTTTTTTCATTTAATTTCTGATTTTTAATTGCTTGACACATGCCTATATTTTTTTGGATAAATCAATAATGGTATCATATGTAACGTGCAATGATTTTTGATTAATTAATGTATGCATGGCGAGAATGGACTGGTGTGTAGTTTTACTGCTTACACAGTCTGAGCCAGTCCTCAGAAATTGGGGCTATAAGTGTCTATTAAATCCACTGAAAACACTGAAAAATATACATCCTTTGTATATCCACACCCACACCCACACAATCGGATGAATAATTACGCAGATGCATGTACAATACTAAATCCTGCTCCAGTATACGTCCTCCTAGCACCATTACAGACTAATAAATATTGCAGAGTAAAACAAACAAACAAACAAACAAACAAATAAATAAATAAATCCACTGTGTTGTCCTAATCTTAATCTCAATCTGCTTTGTAATACAACTCTATCTCTCAAGCACTTCACCACTGAAACGCAGATGCGTTCTGTAGCACGAGAGAGCACGAAGGTGGTGGCACGCACGTACGCACACACACACACACACACGCACACACACACACACACACACACACACACACACACACACACACACACACACAGTGTCTCTTCCTAGCCAGATCTGATAAGAAGCACACAAGGGCCTATTCAAATCAGGGTGTATTGGAGATGAATAGGAGCAAGTAAACATTAGGACTGATAACCCTACCGATGCTGGAGGAGGAGGGAAGAATGTGCTCTTCCACAGAGCAGGATAAAAAAAAAAGCCATGTTGGTATTTGGAGATGAACCTATCAACCAGTTTTATTCTTCTTCACTGATTGGAATTGGGGAAAGGAGATATACTGTATATTAGCATTCTATAACAATTTAATAGCATTTGCATGGAAATATTAATTGTGATTTTTGTTTAATTGAATTTGTACAGATACTGATGTGTGTGTAAAAAAAGAAATAATTATATATGTATATACATAACAAAATAATATAAAAATGTATTATATTGTCATACATATCTATCATATCTATCTCTATATATATCTATATTTATATCTATATATGTCTACATCTATCTCTCTCTCTATATATATATCTATATATCTATATATATATATATCTATATATATATATATATATATATATATATATATATATATGTGTGTGTGTGTGTGTCTGTCTGTCTGCTGGTCTGACTATCTGTGTAGTTGTTTATCTGTAATTTTAAACAAAATATCCATCAGAGTAGTAAACATAATAAACATTGGCTCCACAATTCTTTTTGTTTAATTGATATATGCGCACACACACACACACACACACACACACACACACACATATATATATATATATATATGTATATATATACATATAGATAGAAAGATGGCTAGACAGATGGATAGATAAATAGATAGATAGGCTACCCTGTAAAAGACTATGTTGTTGAATCTGTTCAGACCAGGACTACACTGTGTTCCTCCTACTGTACTGCTTTATTAAAATGAATCAGCCTAATGAGAGAATGGCTAGCCAATAGAATGACATTTTATGTAGACAGTATGAATTATGCATATGTTTCAACAGATTTGCATGCGTTTAATTGCATTTTTATTGCATATAGTCTATCAGCCGCTGTCACATGCCAAATATTTAGAACACAGCAAAATGAAAAATCTCTACATTGGAACAGAGGAATGGCTTGTGCTCGGTTTTTGCTTTGTCATTGAGATTTTATGTCTGGAAGAAACATATTGTGACAAAATTATGAAATGCTTGCGAGGATGAATTATTAATAAAAGATTCTGCTGCTTGCATTTTTCTCCCCTCTCCTTTGAGTGCTGTTGAGTATTCTCAGTGGGTATCGGATATGAGGTTTAACCTTAACAGCACTAGGAAATCAAGGCCTGCCTCGTCGTCAGTGGTCAAGTGGTCGCATAAGCCGCTGAACAATCCGAACTGCATACATTTCTTGCTTTTGTTCGCTCTACAAACGAAATATGGTGTAATGAATCCCACCGTGTGTGTATGTGTATTTGTATATGTGCATGTATGTGTGTGTGTGTGTGTGTGCAAGCATGCACATGTTTTAACCTCTCCTCCCGTTGGGGAACCCAGGGATAGTGACACCCTGGATAAAGCAATGTGGCAGCGAAAGTTTCCCCGTTAGAGCGGCGAGGGCCAGGTTCTGCATCTTGAGCAGCATCCCCTCTCGAACTGTGATTGAATTTGTCGTGAAGGAGTGTCAGATTTAATCACATGTTTATGTGCAAAGGTTAGCAGGCTCGCTAGCTCGTTCTCTCTCTGGCTCTTCTGGCTATTCTTCCTTCCTTCCTTCCTTCCTCTTTCTTTTCTCCCATTCTTCCCCCTTATCCCCTTTATTCCTTCCTCAATCCTGTGTGCTATCGTTCTGTAGACATTCTACCTTCAAATTTTTCTGTGCTGCCAGTGTGGCCTTGCTGTTTTTTTTTTTTTACCCCTTTTCCCTGCACTCCTGCTCACGCTCTCAGCAAAAGGGCTGGAAGCTGGAAGGAGGAATTGTTGGTGCGAATGGCTCGGAACGTGCTGCTCCTCCGCGATCCATCAGCACGGGCGAAGCCATGATGCTTTGAGGACATAATTAAACATATCGTTCAAAAAATACACGCGGCGCATCCTTGAATTATCACCGTCATTAAAACCGTACAAATATGGAAATATGATTGCCAGGGGCGGATAAATCAATGATCAGCCAGGCTTCCAAATTCAATAAATATGCGGAGTTAAATACTTAAATATGCAAATTGCATGCGCACAATTTGCATATGGTAGTATTTAAGGGCTATGTCTGGGGTTGTAAAGAATAGCGGAGGTACAGAGAGAGAACGAAGCAGAGAGAGAGAGAGAGAGAGAGATGGTGTGGAATTAAGAGCTTTGTTTTTCTGTTTATGATCCTTGAATTTACAGTGTTTTCACCGCTTTCTTGAAAAGGTACAGTTACAGTGATGTCTGGGAACCTTGGTAAAGCTAAGTTTGTTCACACTACAGTCCTTAAAGAAATGCCTCGCAGTTATACGAATAATTAAGCTGTAATTATCCATTCTTGTCCATCTGAAGCCTAAAAGAAGGGTGGATTTGAGGAGGGGGAAGGAATTTATAATTCGATTGCCCCCCCCACCCCCCACCCCTTCTTTGCCTGCTGTCCTGCCTCGTCTGAAACGTGATAAAATAAAGTGACTTTGAGTAAAACGGGGTGACCTTGCTGTAATTAGGCCCCGTAAACCAACTCTCAAATTAGGGTACTGGTTCGGTGAGGTTTGCTTCAGAAGACATCTGAAGACATCTCTGTTTTCATGGTGGGAATTCAAAGGAACCTTGGCTTTTTAATGTTTTATTAATAATCCGCTTTACATACAGCTTCCATCGTGCAGAGAGCCCACACACAACAGCAGAGGGGGCAGTTTTTTTCTTATTCAGCCGGCCTCTGCCGAGAACCCTTCGCCTCGTTCCTCGCTCCTGCCTCTGAACGAGCAGAGATGTCAGCCTGACGGCTGGGCTGAAGAAGACTGCTGTTTGCTCGGAGAACAAAAGCAAATGAAACTCTTCAACAACAACAACGACGCCGACGACAACAAAAATTAAAATCCCATTAAACTGCATGGAATATTTTTCATTTGCTTTCCGTAATCCGGGCTCTTGACACTGAAAGAAGCCCCCGTTGATTGGACGCGAAGTGTCAAATTGGTTAATCTGATTTTGGGTTTGGTTAATGCATGTCTCACTCAAGCCCGACATCATTTTCGCGATTCCAGCCAGGCCTGGTGAAGCGCATTAGAAATCCCTAAGTAAATTTGTCGCCGGAAATCCCTTTCGCCCGTCAGGCAGTTTACTGACAAGTACGCTCTGCCTACGTCAAGGCTTCGTCGGCCGCGGAAGGCCTTCGAGAAGCATGCCTCACTTTGTGATCAACCGCCAAAAGGCCAGGCCTGCGTGGCGCGAACCGGGTGGCACACCCAAACAAAGCAGCAGTTAGTGCAAGAAATGAAGAGAAAAAAAAGCAAAGCAAAGCAAAGCATTGCAAAGGAAGTCTCGGTCTGGGGGGGAAACAGGAATCGATGGGCAGAGCGGCGCGGAGGCCTTGCTCTAAACCAAGGTGACATGGTCGGGTTAAACGCAAAGCAGATCCTCATCAGGAAAATCAATGGTCTCGCAGAATGGGACGCACGGGGCCTCGCAGCCAGAGAGTCACTTTACACCGCTGGGCCGGCGCGTGGCGCCTGCGGCTATTGACCGCAGAGGGGATGAGAGACACCGTCTGTCAGCGCGATCGCTCAGGACGTTCGCTTTAACACTGATGTATTAATGGCGTAACCTTGTGCAGAAGTGGGCAGTATTACCACCGCTGTAGTCACACAACGATTACTAATGCAACGGGCCTCACGCAGGGTCGCGACGTCCATTTCAACGCATTTGTCCATTTTCCCCCGTTCTATTTTCAGCACCTTTATTATTCGGAATCTAAATTGTTTCACAGAGCAATTGTTTCAGTAATTTCACATCTATTCACAAAGGATTCTGTTCATAAGGAACTACTCCTTAGAGTGTTAACCTACATTTTTTTTTTTTTTTTTTGCAGTAACATACTTGGCCAACTGCTTCTGACCAGACATACTAATGCAGGGTAAAATGTGGCATGGATGCTGTATAAAACTAAAGTACAAGTAGTGCCAAGTAGAACATGCTTGTACTCAAGTTCTTGTGTTCTAATTGCCACGTTATCTGTAAGATTTGACAACATTTGTACCGATACTTCTCCAGACTCAAGCTCAAGACTGGGTTCTTACACCAGAAAAGATCACTGGTGTGCATAAGCCACAGAATTCACCCCACTATCATGTGAAGTATGCAAACGACTGAGTGAGCGCTAGCCAGGTAAGCATAGCTTTCACACATGGTGGAGTTAGTTTCAGCAAAGCGTTACAAGTAGGGTTGCAGCGGTGTACCATTGTTAAGTATACCATGGTATGAAAATACTGTATACATTTGCTTAATATCAGTATTGAAAAAAATACACATCCAAACAGAGAATCACAGCAATTTCTTATTATTTTCAGAGTTTTAAAAGCCAACCAATCAAGTGATCAATAGAGAAAATAGTCAGCAGATTAATCCATAATGAAAATAATTCATCAAAAGAGCTTCACCTTGTGTGCAGCTTTCCTTTTTATTAATCCTCAAAAGGGAGACATTTTATATGTACTTTTATTAATAAATTATTATAAATAATTACAACTATGGTAAATATTTTGGTCAACCAAAAAACCCTTGTATTAATTAGTTTAAGAGTCAGTTATTATTATTATTATTATTATTATCATTATTAACAATAATAAAAAGAATTAGAACAACAAGGTTATCATACTGTGAAAATCTCCTACAGTAAACAATGAGAAACCTCCATGTCCCCTAGATGAATTACAAATACACATTTTTGGGACATTTTGTGGACTAATTAATGCACAGATTTGTAGCCTAAAAACTATACATACTACTATTATATATACTATAATAACATATTCTGAATATAAATATATGTAAAAGTCTTATTTATGTAGATGCATATATATATATATATATATATATCATGCCGTATCATATCGTTGGTGACTTTACAGGAGAAGGCAAAAATGTTGTAAACTTTGAATGGAAGTCAATGTAAAATAAGAGTTTGTCATTTAAGTCATTTAGAGCATTTCTATTGGCCTATTCATCCAGAGTTATTTAGACACAGCACAGAGCAATTGGAGAAAACTTAAAACGGACAAAAATGGAGATACATGTTTTCATTGGACATCAGCGATATATATATATATATATTTAGGTCCTACAACGTGGAATTGCATTGAAATGTTTGCTTTTAGAATCAATTAAACATACTTTTTAGCCCCCCCGTCTCTTAAAATTGGTCCCAGGGAGTGGGGCAATTTGTAAAGCTTGCATCAACTCCACTTTTGACTATATTCTTCGAGAAATGATCTGGTCCTGGAAACAAGGTTTAGGTTCTGATTTGTAGCAGAGATGTGCAGGTTGCTAGCGTAAACAAATGATTCATCAAGCTGCAATGCTTTTAAATCTATTTAGCAATAAGCGAAACGCCCAGCTGTCACCTACAGTAACTTTTCACATGCTTGCAGCCCGATTCCATTAGTTCACTTTCATTCCCCTGTCATCTCCTGAGTTGCTTGGCTAAAACATGTGACACCATCGAGCTGGGACGTTCTTCTAGATGGGGAAAAGTCACCCGCTCCGGCCTGTAATGGACATGTGTGCGTGTGTGTGCCAGTATCTGTTCAGTTTCTCCGTTATTGTCAGTGCGCTTCCTGCCCCAAAAATTCAAAGGGAGTTAACAATAATATAATTGCATGATTAGGCGTCTGCATAGTGTTATGCCACGTTCCGCAGCAGAGGCAGAAGCGGGGTGGGTGGTGGGGGGAATAAAGAGACTCTGGAAGATATTCTGGCTGCGTTTTTCATGACCTGTGGTCCTCTTCTACGTCGCCCCCCAACAGCCCACATCCATTCGTCCCTCCTCTTGGTATTGAAACATCAAGGACGAAAGGAGTGTGTGACTTCACAGCTTTGATAATTGGTGTCTAACGTTTCTGGGGAAAGGAGCTGATTGTTATTGGTGCAGAGGCCCACGGTGCTCGTGGTGAGACCTGATAGAATGGCACGCAAATATAAACACACACTCGGCGCCTCGTGCACACACACACACACACACACACGCAAGCACAGGCAGACAGACACCGCACACATACACTCGCCATAGCTAGCAGCTCTTCAGCCTCGGAGACGAAGCGGCTGGAACCTGATTAAACAAAGTTCCATGCCCAATTCGTTTATCTAACACTCTTCACACTGAACTAATCGTGTTTTCCGAGCTGCTCGTCTCGCAGCACGCAATGTGACTTTGAGAAAGTACGAGCATCAAAAAATAACAGTAAAAAAAGCATAATAGATTTACCGTGATAAGCAAGCTAAGTATGCTGTCCATAAGGCAGCATATTGTATTACAGTGTAATGTACATGCTAGCTTGTGACGAGCGTGTTAATTTGGGGTTAATATGCTTTAGGAAACGTAAAAGTTGAAGGGTGAAATTGACATGATTTATCGCTTGGACCAGCCAGGCCATGTTTGGTGTGTATTTACTCTACAACAAGAGATGTTAAGCTAACGCTGCTAACAAACACTGGCCTTTTCATGCAAATTACGTTATTCGTTAGCTTTAAAAATCTCCTAAAATGCTGCAGAAACAAGTTTAAAAGAAAAGATGAACAATAAACAAACGTTCCACCTAAAATTAGGCCTACTTTCTGACCCGCATGACGTCCGGAGTTCTCTGGTTGTCTTGCGCAACCTGTCCTGAGGTAAAATTCACCCCGTCTCACCGAAATAACTCAAACTGTGTGAGAACCACATTAGTTCGTCCTCAAGAAACCAAAATGAAGATCTGGACGTGTTTCGTGCAAGTCGAGGGACATTATCGTGGTGCGTATTTACAGACATTCTGTCTGTTTGTTAGCAATGCTAGGCTAGCATCTCCCTTGCTTAGGACGCGAATTTTTACTTACCAAACATGCTGCTAACAAACATTGGACTTTTCATGCAAACCATGTTATACATTAGTTTTAAAAATGTCCCAAAATGCTGCTGAAACAAGTTTAAAAGAAAAGATGAACAATAAACAAACGTTCGACCTTTATTTAGGCCTACTTTCTGACCCGCATGACGTCCGGAGTTCTCTGGTTGTCTTGTGTAAAAGTTCACCCTACCTCACCGAAATAACTCAAACTGTGTGAGAACCACATTAGTTCGTCCTCAAGAAACTGAGAAAATGAAGATCTGGACGTGTTTCGTGCAAGTCGAGGGACATTATCGTGGTGCGTATTTACAGACATTCTGTCAAAAGTTTGTTAGCAATGCTAGGCTAGCATCTCCGTTGCTTAGGACGCGAATTTTAGTTACCAAACATGCTGCTAACAAACACTGGCCTTTTCATGCAAATTACGTTATTCGTTAGCTTTAAAAATCTCCCAAAATGCTGCAGAAACAAGTTTAAAAGAAAAGATGAACAATAAACAAACGTTCCACCTAAAATTAGGCCTACTTTCTGACCCGCATGACGTCCGGAGTTCTCTGGTTGTCTTGCGCAACCTATCCTGAGGTAAAATTCACCCCGTCTCACCGAAATAACTCAAACTGTGTGAGAACCACATTAGTTCGTCCTCAAGAAACCAAAATGAAGATCTGGACGTGTTTCGTGCAAGTCGAGGGACATTATCGTGGTGCGTATTTACAGACATTCTGTCTGTTTGTTAGCAATGCTAGGCTAGCATCTCCCTTGCTTAGGACGCTAATTTTACTTACCAAACATGCTGCTAACAAACATTGGACTTTTCATGCAAACCATGTTATACATTAGTTTTAAAAATGTCCCAAAATGCTGCTGAAACAAGTTTAAAAGAAAAGATGAACAATAAACAAACGTTCGACCTTTAATTAGGCCTACTTTCTGACCCGCATGACGTCCGGAGTTCTCTGGTTGTCTTGTGTAAAAGTTCACCCTACCTCACCGAAATAACTCAAACTGTGTGAGAACCACATTAGTTCGTCCTCAAGAAACTGAGAAAATGAAGATCTGGACGTGTTTCGTGCAAGTCGAGGGACATTATCGTGGTGCGTATTTACAGACATTCTGTCAAAAGTTTTTTAGCAATGCTAGGCTAGCATCTCCCTTGCTTAGGACGCGAATTTTAGTTACCAAACATGCTGCTAACAAACACTGGCCTTTTCATGCAAATTACGTTATTCGTTAGTTTTAAAAATCTCCCAAAATGCTGCAGAAACAAGTTTAAAAGAAAAGATGAACAATAAACAAACGTTCCACCTAAAATTAGGCCTACTTTCTGACCCGCATGACGTCCGGAGTTCTCTGGTTGTCTTGCGCAACCTGTCCTGAGGTAAAATTCACCCCGTCTCACCGAAATAACTCAAACTGTGTGAGAACCACATTAGTTCGTCCTCAAGAAACCAAAATGAAGATCTGGACTTGTTTCGTGCAAGTCGAGGGACATTATCGTGGTGCGTATTTACAGACATTCTGTCAAAAGTTTGTTAGCAATGCTAGGCTAGCATCTCCCTTGCTTAGGACCCGAATTTTTACTTACCAAACATGTCTGGCTAATCGGCTGCATGTGGCGTAAATGACAAATCACGTTAACTACTCCTCTAACATTAAAGAAAGGCACATTTTCAGACCTTCAGGACATTTTGGGGCAAACATAAGCGCTCTACTCAGATATTAATGCATTTTGGCCAAAATTAGAAACAGTTCCATCCAGGGGAGCGCAGCCATGCTTTTGTACCCTACCTGCTTAAGGTAATGGAGTCTGTGCAGCGGCGGAGGCAGCGGCGTGCAGTGGGTGGATGGGTGGGGATACGCCGGGGAGGTGAGGTGCAGCTGCAGGTGGGGGTGGAAGTGGATTCCAGTGCCCTGCGGAGGCATTAGCATGGACGGGTCATTACATCAGGGATGGCAAAAGAGAGAAGAGAGCATCCACCGCTGAGCAGCCCATATCATTTACAGAGGCCATCAGGGCCCATGCCACACTATGATATTCCTCGCACCATTTCCTCTGGGCCATCACTCTTTCTTTTCTTTTTTTCCCCCTCTCTCTTTCTTTCTTTTCTTTCATTTTTTTTTTTTAAACGAAGGAATTGAGATGCCAGGAGATTTTGCAAGTCATTTTCAGTTTCAGTTTGGGTGTTCTTTGGCCTCTGTTTGTGTTGTGGTCAGTTTTACAAGCAGTGTTTTTGAGTTAGTATAAAGTTGGAGTAAGGAGAATAGAGCCTTGCTTGCTCATTCAGATCATGCGTAACAACGAAAAGCAGTCTTTTTTATGGTGCTATCCGGCTGTAATCAGACTGGATGATATTTTATTTAAATCTTCTTTTTTTTTTTTTTTTTTACCAGACAAATATCTGATGAAAAACTCCTGTTTTATATGCAGTACCACAAAGATTAGAATATCAGAATGATGTATTACAAAAGGTGTCAAAAGATAGCCTTTTTAGTGAAAGGGGGGAAAAAAAGCTACAAAAAAAGGGTCATTAATGAAATGAATACGCTCATTTCCAAATATAAAACCTTCAGCCGCATGCATCCTCTTAATCAAGTACTTATTTTAATTTATTCCTTCCCGGGGTTTTATTAGTATGCTAGCTGTTGGCTAAATGATTATGACAAGGATGAGGTTTCGCCAAATTCCCCTTTCCCGTGATAAAAATACACCGAAAAAGCCCAGCAACCACGCTTAAAACCCGCCGCGTGATTTCTACAGGGAAATGACCTTGGCCATTAAGGAGACTCACAGTTTTGTTTAGAAATGAAATGACAGAAAGCAGAAAAAAAACAGGAGATGCCTTCTTCAGCGGGATCGTTTGTTGCTGGCTAAATTGTAGCGCGTGTCACTGCGCCGCGGCTTTACGGCTATGAGTTGTTTACGTCTCTGACCTTAATTTTTGTACGTCGGTGTTTACATGCAAGCAGCGTTAGCTCATCCTTAGACGCACACACACACTCACACACACATATGGGCATGCAAACACACTTAGCAGTGTCGCCTCCTCTGCTCGTGGACCCCACAGGCTAATCATTTAGAAGAATATGGAGATATGAATGGTGGCGCTAATACTGTGTAATGTCTGTGGCAGTCTAAAGGGCTGGTGATTATGTTGATACAGATTGCAGATGAAATGAGTAATAGAAGACGCCCCAAAAATGATGTCAAAGCCTTGAATGGGATATACACACACACACACACACACACACACACACACACACACACATTGAAAGACTGAAGGGTTGAAACAGTGAAAGGCTACTAAAACCAATGGTAGGATGGATGTTGCAAGAATGTTTGCATAAGAGAATAGACAATGTGGGGTAAAATATCCTGTAAACCTTTACAACCCTGTTATTTTACCTCAAAATGAAACACTTTTTTATCTACAGTGAGCTTAAGTCAAATATTTTAAATATAATTAAAAAAATTATACGCTCTGCCTTTATTGATTTCCTCTCAGCCCGATTGGCTATTGGCAAGCCGGAGAAATTGTAGCCCAGTTAGCTTCAACCCCCACTCGTTTCTTCAGGTTTGACTTCCTCAAGTCTTATATAGGTTAAAAAATAATCTTCTGCTGTGTGTTTAGCTCCAGTCTAGTAGTCAGCTGAGGTAGTCCAGTTTGTTTATAAGGGAGTGGACTTTGGAGGGAAGAGATGGTAAAATCTAGCAATGGCTAGCACTGACTTTTTTGCCTAGAGCAGATCCCTGTTTACTCCCCCAGCTTTCACAACTTTGTTATGTGCCCTGCTTGAGCTCTCCTTCTGTGGACACTGGCTCAGGATAAGCCGAGGTCAGAAGGTCTGGTTCTTCTCAAAACCCATATTCCCACAGCTGGAAGAGTCTGGAGGTGATGTGCTGCTCTCTAGGATCAACAACACTATGTTTTCCCGAAGTCGCCGTCGAGTTTGAGTAGGGCTTTTGCTAGAGGCCTGGGTTTGTGTCAATTTTGGGAGCTTAAATAGAATTATATCGAATTGTGGAATTGACCCATTTTTTAGCTTTTGCTTAGCTGGATTTTTTTTTTGATGGAGGACCAAGAGGGTCTTTAGTGAATCTTACGTCTTTAGGTGGGAACGCTTATCTGGTCCAAACACTGTAGAACTGTCTCTCACTGACTCAACCTATGGGGTAATTTGCAATATTTGCATACACCCCACCTTTGGCGAGATTTCTTAAGAACAGCAGGTGCTGGAGACAATGTTCATGTCTTTGAGTTCTGAGCTTGTTTAAGCAAATCCTGCTCAAATAATTAGGAAAACCCCAAAATATATTAGGCTGGTCCCAGCTCTCCTCAACATCTAGACATGAGAAATATCAGACGTCCTGTCCCCTTAACATGGGAAGAAGCAGAGGTAAGTACAGACGGCCTTCTCTACCTGCGTAGGCAGACTCTAGGCGGCCGCCAGCCAGCAGAGATGCACCTAAGCGCTCGGCCGGCTGAATTTGTTTGACTCGGGTAATTGAAAGTGTTTTAAACTATTATAGAAACTCGCTGGCTTGTTTAAGTGCCAAGCTGTCCATCAAGCGTACGAGGGTGGAAAGCACCGGCCTGTCACCCTGTCAGTCAGTGGAAACAAGAAGTGTCGGCCTAATGGATTTCTTCACGCGGACGTCGGCTCGGCGGCAGAAGTAAAATCAATGTGTTGTCATGTGTGAGAGCAGGGCATCAAACAGGCAGGTGAATTGGAACTGTAGTTTAGTTGTAACGTCTACATTTGCCGGACCGGAGACAGACAGATGCTTTGGCTGCTGGGCCTGGCAAGCCGTGCGAGGCCTTTTGTTATGATTGCCAGTGTGAGAGGGGTGCCTGACCTTTTTTCCCCCCTCCTGTTGTGTAGCATTGCCTTTGTCCCATGGCGCGACAGCAAAAGATTGTGAAGAATGTGTGTCTGTATATATATGTGTGTGTGTGTGTGTGTATTAGCCTTCGCATACCTTTGCGATGGTTGGAGTTGTGCAATTTTAAGTGGGAATTCAACACAAATAAAAAAAACAACCCAAAAAACAAAGCCAAGACTGTGATGTGCTGATTAATGGTGTGATTAAGGCACAGAGCTTGTAGCTGAAGAGAGCATTCTGGCATTTGTGGCCGCTGGTGAAATGCAGCTGTGTAGCTGCATGGCAGCATAAATGGGGTCAGGCTGAAGTGAAATCCTGCTGCAGGACAGTGCATGTCAGTTTTAGATCTGTGCTAAAGGTCTGCTGCGTTCTGACTGTTCTCTTTGCTTTTGTTCTTTAGTTCTGCATAAATTGATTGGTGAGGCGCCATTATTATCGTTTTCAGTTGTATAGCAGGTTTACTATGGGACAGCTATGCAGCTGTTTTCGTGCAGAGCTCCACCTGGATGGTTTTTAGATAATAGGTCACGATTTAGTAGATTTAGTAGTTGGTAGAAGAGGTAGAGTAGGGGTCCAATATCAAAAGGGCATCATTCCTGAGGCAGACAACTTTCCTGAGGCTAAACCCTACTTGCGCATGCCTGGCACGTCTCAGTCGGATGTTCTTAGTTACTAGTCTAATGACCATGACACATGCAGATATGCTGGTATTTCTCAGCACATATGACTAGCATTCACCACATCACAGTGGTAAGGTAGGCTAGCCCTGAGCATTGTTATTGCGTTGAGGCTAGCCTTATACTGGCTGGTGTAATCAAACTTTTTCCCTTATCAAGTTTTTTTTTTTTGTTATTATTGTCATGTACTGTTGACACCAGATTTGTGATGCTCACCTGTATAAAATATAGTCAATTGGAATGCAAAAAATGGAGAAAAAGGCTTTTCCATCTCATCCTCCAACTGGGACACCTACACTACTCTCATAAAAAAGGGGACTATGCTGATGCCAAGGTACTACAGTACCCCACAGGTACAACCGACTACACAGTATGGTGCAATGATGCTCCTTAATTGAGTTTTAAGGTGCATTGCATTAACTTTCCCAGAGGAAAGGTGTGTGTATATGTACCTTTATAACTAGAAGGGCACAGAAATTGAGATAAAATAGAGGTTAAAATGAATAATGACACTCTAAAATGATCGCAATAAGAAGTGCAATAGTAAATGGTACAACTATGGTCACTAACTAAAGGTAATGAAGGCATACCCTTGGTGATGCCACCTCAGTGTCAAGTCGAGTCAATTTATTTGTATAGCGATTTTTACAACTTTTGTTGTCAGAAAGCAGCTTTACATAATTAGTAATTAGTAAAAGACAGACAGTGTTTGTACCAAAAAGTACTGTACAGGTACTGAATGTAGGAGGGCCTGTCCCACAGGTTTAATAACTATGAGCTTTAGGCTATAGCTGCATTGGTTAGCCAGTAGTAAGCCTATTTGGTTAAGCTTAAAAGCATCTGCAAGCTGCTGACCATTTGATTCTCGTTGAAAAGATGCATTCTGAATGGCAAAATAGCCCTGGTCAGACTTTTTAACTTGGTGATTGTTCATAAATGTACCTAGACTACATTGCTATCCCATCTGTAACATTAGGCCGTGTTCATGTCATTCAGTAAAGCCTTGTTAATATCTATATTTATTTGATATTTCCACGGGTCATGTTTGGAATATTTTGATTGTCCAGTTAACATTTAGTTGGCAATTAATGACGGTCAAAATCGGTCCAAAGAAGTAGGCAGAATTTGCATCCCAGATAGGCCCTCCAGCGTGAACCTGTGCCGCTGTTGCTTTTCGCATCGCCGTCCTCTCAGCCCAGCTCATCTCCTGGGAGCGTATGCCTGAACCAGTAATCCAGTTCAGCAGTCTGGCTGAAATGATTCATTGTTCAAAACAAGCAGGTCAGAACCCACATTTACAAAGAACCTCAGAGCTGTAGTGCTGAACCTGTCCCTGCTTAAGGTTACCTTCGCTACAAAAACACAGCCGAGGTCAGCACTTACGCTCCGAGACGCTTTCTTTTCCGAGCGCCCGTGCAGAAGGCCAACTCACCTCAGATTGCTCCAAGCTGGATGCGAGATTGATACTGAAAAGAGGCGCCCACAGTCTCACACATGGCCCGTCGGACCACAGGCTGTGGAAGTTCTCTTGTCACAACTTGTTTCTTTGCGACGGGTGAGTGGACACCTCATAAGTGGTGTTTCTTTTTATGGACGTCGGAGCAGCATCAACAGCCACTGTCCTCGAGTTTACACAACATGTGATGGAAAGATCCCTTGCGGAAAGGTTGCCTTGGTTACAATGCTTAAGGTTACCCATGTCAGCACTTCTGCTCTGAGACGCTACCCTTCTAGGACACCAACTCCCAACATCTTGGAAAAAAACCCAAAACCCCAAAAGACTACATCTGCTCCAGAGCCCAGCATTTACAGCAGGTCACGCTAGCCTAAACACTACAGCCATCTTTCTGCTATGTGCTTGCGCAAAAGCTAGCCAACCTCTCTCGCCCCTGCAGTTTCCCTCTCCGTTTCCACTGTTTTCTTTACTTTATCTCCCTAATGTGGGTCACGTTTGCCTCCCTGCCTCGTCAGTTCCATGCGGCGAGACCTGAAAGTGATTTATGGCCGTCGCCTCTGTCTCGGCCACTGAGGGAGAATCCGCCATGTTGTAGCGGGTTGCGCTAACTGCCTACAGACGGGACCTGTCTCTTTTGAGTTAAGCCAGGCCCGTGTGAAAACCAATCAAATTATTTCATCGTGTTGGAAATGAAAAGCTGTAATTATTCATAATTGAGCTTCAGATAGTTTTCTCCTCTTCTGATTTTTTTCCCCCCACAGTTTTTCAGAGGTTTCGTTTGGTACTTAGGCGAAGAGGGAACAATTTTGTGTTCTGTTTGAAACTGATTACACTCGACGACGTTTGACAGGAATTTTTTTTCCCTTCACTCTCCTTGCTTTGATATTTCTGAGCGAGCGCAGCATGATTATACTGTATCGTTTGGTTTTAAACAAACTCCTGTTCGCTTCTCTTCACCCGCGCTGTAGCAACGTTCTCCAGGTGAATATAAAGTTAAGCAGAGCAGGGTGGAGATGGAAACGCTGGAGCTTTATTTTGACTGCAAGCGCGAGCCTGTTTGTACAAATAACAGATTTTTGGGCCGGGTGAGTCACTCGTCCAGAACCGGCCTCACTCTGCCAAGTGCTTTAGTCTTTCATTGCAGACTTTCTCAGGGTGCTGGCACGTGATTTAACTGTTTTGGAAAGTTTTTCATCAATAGCAGACAATGATGATGGGAAATCTCTTTTGTACACCAGCCACCAGCCAGCATGCTATTTCATCCAATCTCAGTGACAGTCTCAATGATGTTTTATTTATTTATTTATTTATTTTAAGTTGGCTGATGTTTCTTGTGCACACATTGATATTTCTCTGCATTTTTTAGTTTCTGTAGTCAAAAAATAATAGGAATAGGAAAAAAATAGGAATAATAATAAAAAAAGAAACATGAGACTAGAACCCATATTTTAACGTCTAACTGTTCTGGTATTCCTATCCCCATATGATGTTCCTTACAAACGGATTAATTCCCTTCCTTTGACGCAGGCTCTATATATACATATGGGTGTAATGTTTGGAGGCAGGATGCATGTGCGAGTTGGTTTTACTGTCAGATTCAGAGTCTAAGAAGTGATTAATTGAGCAAAGCAGTGCAATTAGGGCTGATCCATAATGAGACAAAGGACACAACAGAACCAAGGAAACCAATAAACCAAACACTGAAACTGAAAAGGGGGGGAAAACCTCCCCCCACAAAACCTACAACAGTGAAACCAAGACAAACATAAGGAAATGCAAGACAAGCTAACACTGGGGTTTTTATTAGACTGGGACTAAACATGTTATCAGGGGGAGTGGTTAGGACGATTCTAAGGGCATGTGACTAATGGGGGAACCTTAGAAATGTATTAACTGAATATTTTGGTAGAATTTGCAGAATTGTTTTAGATTTCTGATGAGCTGAAATGGCATCTTGGCAACTTTTCTGAGCTCACACAAATTGCTTCCACTGGTGTCATGGATATAGCTAAAGTCGTAGCTTTATGGGCATTCTCAGGTGGCATTGAAAATCCATTGTTTGTGTAGGGCTAGGCTTAACTCAGTCCTTCTTTTCATTATTTCCGCCAGAAACACCATCATGAAATCTGCACACAAAGGCGGTTGACCCCATATGTCTGGGAGAAGAGCAGGCAGGGAAAAGGGGCGCTAAGCACAGAGGTATGGAGGCAGGCGGAGACGTGAGGCGGGGGAGATGTGACAGGGTGCCGCGGGTGTTTCTGGAGCTTCTCTCCTGCCTGTCTGGCCACATCAAGGCCCTGCCGCTGCTGCTGGTGGCTGGCGCGCTCTAGCAGGGGGCTAGCTGGTGCTGTCGCTCCACTCTCTGGGGAGAAGTGACGGATCAGGGCCTGTGTTCACACTCAGGGTGAGAGGGCTGCTCCAGGAGTAGGGTCTTCACAGTTTATACCGCCTCCTTAGTCACCAAAAACTGACTCGGAAGGAGCCCTGCTACACCAGAGCTCTGATTAAAAGAAAATACCTGATCTTCTGAGTGATTAATGTGCTGTACTAAAAACTGGAGCTATGATGCTAATGTAGCTATCAATGTTCTCTTCACAAATGTGCAAGACCATGTTGCATAGCTAGAAACAGAACCTGCCTCTTTCGTGCCTGTTTCCACAGGCCCCCTAGTGGCCATTCTGAACATAATGATGATGCTTCGGAAATCAACCGAAAAAAAAGCAATGAATTTTGCTAGATCCTATTATTATCACATGCATTGTATATGGACAAAAGTATTGGGACATCTCCACATTAGACCTACAGGAGCTTTTATGACATCCAATTCTAAATCCATAGGCATGAATACGGAGTTGGTCCCCCTTTGCAGCTCTGACAGCAGGTATGGAGCTCTGCAGTCATTGAGTCAGCAGAGCGGTGGAGAGTTTGCTGCACTATGCGCTGAGCTCAGCGCTAGGATCCAGTGGACTTCTTATTAAGGCTGACCGCATGGCTAGGTGCTTGATTTTATACAGCTGTGGCGGCAGCCACTCATGGGCCTGTAGACAAGAGACCAAGATATGCGTATTGGTTAAAAAGGCATTAAATAGGGTGATATTCCAGTTCTTAAAAAACAGGACACTGGGGACACACAGGCGTCCAGCGTGATGAGGATGTTGTGGCTGGGGGGCTTCATATCAGCCTAAATTGTAGGACTATGGCAGTGTGTGTGTTTGAGGGTAGGAATGAGTAGAATATCTGTCAAATCATGCAGCTATGTTAATAAACATTAATACACAAATAGCCTTAATAGCCTATACATGGCCAAATAATCTCCTTATATTTCAGCTCATGACCTAAAACAAAATTAGTCAAAATAATAATTATTATTTACATCAATAAAATAAAGGCATAACATGAGGTAAATTGCTAGCTTGCAGAAATGCTAGGCTAGGGGACCCCATCAGGGTCTCCTGCAGAAGATAATGGAGAGTTATAAGCTTCCAAATCTACAACAGGAAACTTCAGACACCAGACATGTCAATTTGAATATGTTTTTTTTCCCCACAATACCTATCTACTCTGGAAAAAGCACCAGTGGTGACCATCATTGGTCAATCTGAATAATACCATGAGATTTACAAATTTTTTTTGAGAGTTCAATATGGCAATTATGTATTGCTGCAAACAGTAATGTTAGTAATATAAGCTACACATGTACATTCGCTGTATATTGCCACTGCTTGTAACATTAAGTGCAGTTACAAGGTTTTGGTTTGTTAGAGACAGTGGGTCTCATTCACCCTCAATCACTTAACCCATAAGAATAACCCAGAGTGACATAAGTCAAAGGCCCTTTAAAAGATGTGGAAAGTTACTTACAGCACTTTGCCCTTCGCTCACCCATAAGTCATATATACTGAACATGCATCGCAGGACAGCTGCATGCATGGCAGGGCAGTTTATTTGAACCCCTTAAACAACCTAACAACCTGTTATAACAAACTTCTGAATCTTCTGTTACCCAAAGAATAGCCCCACCAGTTTGTACAGAAGTCCCTGTAGTTACTGAGTAATACACCTTAGTGTGTAATAAGCCTTGGCGTGAAAAACAGTGAATTTTTGGATTCCAGCACAATTAACCATTCACACACTCTAATAAGATTCCATATATTATTAAAAAAAAACAGTTCTGAGCCCATTTCTAGAACAAAACGATGAAATACAAGTTTCACAATTGTTGTGACATATGTGTTACATCTGGATTTTAACCTTAAAATATTTACAGAAGAAGTAATCTCCCACAATAAGAAAAATAATCAATGAACTACTCATTTAATTTAACTGATTCAGTAATTTTAAACAATATTCAAAACTGTGTTCAGAAGAAAACCCTAAAGTGAAAGTGTTATTACAAACCTCTATAACCAGAGACTAGCCTGACC
This sequence comes from Salminus brasiliensis, assembly GCF_030463535.1. NCBI lineage: Eukaryota > Metazoa > Chordata > Actinopteri > Characiformes > Bryconidae > Salminus > Salminus brasiliensis. The sequence continues at coordinate 7,899,049 of NC_132880.1, forward strand.
AGTTTGTACACAAGCCCCTGTAGTTACGGAGTAATACACCTTACTGTGTGATCACAAACACTGCAGTTTAACCTCTTAAACTCCTTGGAAACACTGGTGGTTCCTGCCCCCCCTCTCCCCACTGTTATAACTTAAGAACAATTCAGCCAGTCTGTCACGGAGCATAAGGGGTTAAAAAAATATCATGAATCCGACGTAGACATTTCGTTGGGACTTTTCTGCAAAGGGCAATTATGGTGAATGAGGCCCAGAGTTCCTCTCTAAAAGGGAGATGGCACAGTAAAGTTGGGCATTTGAGCTTCGAACGAAGGACAGGGGAATAGGGGTCGGATAATTGCCGTTTCACGGCCTGCTCTGTTTCATTTCTTCCCTCCTCAGTTATGATTCAATCCTGATCCAAAACAACTAAACCACTCTATGATCAGTTTCCGGATGTCAGCTCAACAGCACAGATCTTGCACTTGGGTTGAGTGTACATGTTGGACAGTTTTTGCTGTGGACCAGGGCCATGTTTACATCTGTTTACGGTTAGACAGTGTAGTTGCAGTGTTCACTGTGTCCAGGAAGCAATGACAGATCTTGGAAATGTGATATAAAAGAATGATCCCAACCTTCTGTATGGAAGAGACTATTTTTAGAACAAGCCTCGGATTTTTTTTCTACAACGTATTGAAGTAGGTTTTTAATCATAATTTACTTCATATGTGAAAAAAATTCTTGGATTCATCAAGCATCTGTTCAGGTCTTTCCTTTGATCGTCTTTTCTCAGCGAACACCCCTCAGCGCATATACGCACACACACACACACACACACACATATGTGCAGAGTGGAGTTTAAGCCTCCAGAGAGTTGACATGTGCCACATAAGTTCTTCGTGTGGAGCGAAGGTGTGGGGAGATGCGTCGGGACAACGTTTCTTCAACTTACCGTGACTGGGCCAGCTGTGTGCGTCGGGCCGGCAGTGGGGCGGCGGCGAATCGGCCTGATGGGTGTGTTCTGCTCACCTCTCCTTTTATTTATTCATCTGTTTATGGCTCCAATCCCAGTGGCTGCTGGGAGGACGCGCCCTGTCACTTCAGCTGTGTCACGCTCCCCGCCCGGCACCGATCTCGCAGGGCCTCAACCAATCACACGCCACCCCGTTGACCTTCTCCGAGCGGCCCCTGTGATGGGAGCTGAAGGCTGGAGAGCTGGTGGCCCATTGGAGTGGATGGAAGATGGGGGAAGGGGGGCGGAGGGGTAGTGAATGGAGTAAGGGCGAGGGTCTCACCTTGGATGGTGTGTTCTGCTCGGACACCACTTAGGCCCCTGACCTTTAACCTCTCTCCCTCTCCCCCCACTCTCTGCGCGCTGTCAGCGAGGGTCCGTGCTTCGCGGCCCTGCGCGGATTTACATGCCTGCTAATTAGAGTGGAAGAAATGATTGGCTGTTGGACGCATCGCAGTAAAGAGCGCGCAGATGCAGGCGCGGCGGCGAGAGTAATGCAGGCCGGCACGGTGCATCAGCCCGCGTCACGCCGCTGCAGCTCAGCCTGGCCCAGCCCTGTCCAACACGATTTACTGAGTGTCACCACATGCAAACACACACACGCTACGCACCCCTCCTGCTTCGTCCCTCAAACCCTCTGCTCCTCACCTCCCTGCTGCTTTCCAATAACTCGACCCGTTCCCCTCTTCCTTGCCTTCCTGCTCTTACACGTACAAGTGTCTGATGTCTTTCAGATCCCCCACAAAGGACAGAGTTGCTGCTTTTAACATACTGTATCTTAAGCTGGGGGGGGGGGGGGGGGGGGGGGTATACACTATGTGCTTTTTAGCCTGACTTAAGCCTCGATTCTCAGTCTGACTGAGTCTGTGCTCATTGGCTCTAGTCCGCAGGTGTTTCGGCAGTCGGAGACGACAGTTGGAGAGGAAATTGAGTAGTGTGTGAGGGATGCAGACTCCAATACTGTAGCACTATTTAAGGTGGAACAGAAAGAAGCTAGCAGCTGCCTTGAATGTAGGGTACAGTCTACCTCCTGTATAAGCTATACACTGTTGCTGTTGTCATCAGGACATCATGTAGCGGTCTTGCAAAAGCCTTGTTTCTCCAAAAGGCTTTCGATGGACGTCAATGTAAAAATGTCATTTTGAAGCATTTCTATTGGTCCGTTCCATCAGTGGGACAAATAGTCGCATAATCTTGAGATCACAAAAAATACACTATATGGACAAAAGTATTGGGACACCTGCTCATTCATTGTTCCTTCCTGAATTAAGGCTTTAAAAAAAGTTCATCCTGCTTTTCTAGGGTAGGCTACAATATGTGCTGTGCTGCTCACCTCCAACTCCCTCTGCAGTCTGTACAGACCAAGCTGACTCGGTCTTCCCACCCACGATCTCACCTAAAGGTTAACCCGCAAAGGGTGGCGTGAATTTACGACACCTAGGTAACGCGAGGTGCGAGTGTTACACATGGCACGTTCAGTTCGGGCCAGCAACTCAGTCGGGGAAGTGTGAGATACCCTTTTAATAATCTGGTAAGACTGTAAAAGTCGTGTAGGGCATCCATAGCCTTAGAGGAGGTAGACCAATATTGACAGTTTGCCCTGTTACACCACTGTTGATTTAACACTGGCAAATTCAAGCTTCATGGACTCCTGGACAAAACTAAGGAATCACACTTTAGAGCCCAAACATGTCTCAGCTGATTAAATACAATTATTATAAGTGTTCTGTTAAACCTCTGCTTTTTTTCCCTCGCTCTCTCTCTCTCTCACACACACACAAACACACACTTGTGCCCCAGAGTTCCAGCAGTGACATCAGCCTGGCCGTGATGTCACAACAAGCGGCAGGTTGGCATGGGGATGGTGAAGGCCGGCCGGTCGGGTGACAGCGGGTGGCAAATTGACGGTCCCCTCTCATTTAGCGGCAGGGCGTTGGAGGTGGGGGTGCGGGGTGGCGTGGAGGGTGGGGGTGAGGTTGCCCGCCGCTAGCGGTCTAAATGCCTGGTGACTGGGTATTATATCAAAGCACTAGGGGGGTCAGCCACTCACCCTCCACCCAGACTGGCCCATAATGGCTGGCGTCTTAAATCAACAGCCGAGCTTGTAACAACATTTCAGCCAGTGTTATTCCTCTGGCAATTATGGCCTTCAGAAGAGGCCGTGTCTCGGTGTCTCATGCCTCTTTTGATTTTCCGTTCAGGCTGGCAGAGAGTTCATTTTCGCTCTTTTCTCCTTTTCTTTTTTTCTTCTCCGCTCTCAGAAAATGAGCTTCTAACCTTACGCTGGCAAAGCTCACTGAAAGGCAGACAAGTCATGCCCAGGGCATCTACATTTCATCAGCCATGTCTTTATAGTGTTATTAATGCGTCATATCCATGCATGTGTGCAGGTCCAAACACACACACACACACACACACACACACACAGGCAAAGATATTATTATTATTAAGTCAGCGATCAATACTGTATAAGCTATACACTGTTGCTGTTGTCATCAGGACATCATGTAGCTGTCATGCAAAAGCCTTGTTTCTCCAAAAGGGCTTTCAATGGAAGTCAATGTAAAAATGAAGCATTTCTATTGGTCCGTTCCATCAGTGGGACAAACCGTTGCATTATCTTGAGATCACAAAAAAATACACTATATGGACAAAAGTATTGGGACACCTGCTCATTCATTGTTACTTCCTGAATCAAGGCTTTAAAAAAAAGTTCATCCTGCTTTTGTTGGAGTAACTGGCTCTACTGTCCAGGGAAGAAGGCTTTCTACTAGATTTTAAAGCATTGCTGTGAGGATTTGATTGCATTCAGCAATTAAGAGGGTCAGTGAGGTCAGGATGTTGGATAATCACCAACCCACCTCATCCCCAACTCCCTAATTCATTCCAAAAGAATTGGAGGGAGCAACACTATCATTCCAGAGAACACTGCTCCACAGCTCAGTGCTGGGGGGCCTTATAACCCTCTATCCCACGCCTGGCGTTAGCCATGGTGCCAATAGGTTCGTGTTTATCTGCTCCAGAGAGTATTATTATACTGGCAGTATTTCTCCACAGGGACTAGACATCTGTGTGTAGCTGAAGGCAACTTTACAGGAGAAGGAAAAAACCTTCATAACTTTCAATGCAGGTCAATGTAAAAAGATTTTTTTCCAGGTCATTACGAAGCATTTCTATTGGTCTGTTCATCATGAGATTCAGACACAATGTAAAGAACAGCTGGCAGACTCACATCGGGTCAAAAAGCGAAAAACCAATTATCTTATTGAATAATATAGCTCCTGCAGGACACAAAACATCAGGGCCGCTCTGATTGGACCATGAAGCTGGAGAGTTGAACCACAGCAGACCTACACTGTTCAAAACATGCTTTGATGTGCTGATTGGTTAGAGCTTTCCAGTCGACGTCAGCGCACATACCTTCGACAGGAGCTGTTTCAGACAGCATATCTGAAGGCTAGTTTGTCTGTGTATGTGTGTGTGTGTGTATGTGTGTTTTTGAGTGAAAAGGAGAGATGAAACATTGTAAGATAGAGAAAGAGAGACTGAGAGAGAGAGAGAGAGAGAGAGTGTGTGTGTGTGTTTAGCTTCTTCTCATCTGAGCTCTTTTGAGAAATTCAGTCACAGTGAAAGCAGAGATGGTGTTAACAGCCATAATTACCTCCCTCATAAGAAGGAGAGGCAGGGAGGGTGGGTGTGTGTGGGTGTGTGTGTGTGTGTGTGTGTGTGTATGAGCGTCTGTTCATATATGTTGGTGAATTTGCACTAGTATGTGTGTGGCTGAAGTTTGTGTGTGTGTGTGTGTGTGTGTATCCTGGTCCCTGGTGAACATCTTCAATTTCTGTCTACTCCCCATGAGACTGTATTTGTTGGTTTGTTTATTTGTTTGTTGGTTTTTGTTGATTTATTTTTACAAATAAAGGAATCCTTTTGTTCCTGACGTTAACGGGACACGCTGACCAAATTTTAAAATATAACCATTGCTGTAACCAAGTGCTTGTGAGGTAGATTTTTAGATTTTGGGGATTATTTTTATTGGAGCAAGCTAGACTAGACGTCAGGCCTTTATAGGCACCACACTGTTGCTTGATGGTTGTATGGAGTTCACAATTGGAAGTTACACCCCTTCTAATGAAGCTTTAAGTCGCACCCATTGCTGACACACATGTGCAAATGCACATTCACACAAAGCCTGTCTAGTCTCTGCGGAGACGTATTAATAGAATAGGAGCAGATAAACTGAGGTCCAGCACAGTTAATCATTTTAGTGACCAATAAACAGAAATTATTAATTTATATGTTTATATGTTCATTTGTTCTAGCTTGTTACTGAAGTTAGTGAAGGAATGATTACTTCAATCTGTATCTGTATTGGAACAGAATGTATATATGAAATTATGAATTCTGTGAAACACATATGGTCATAAAGTGCTAGATAACAAGACAAACAACATAACATATGCTAGCTTTAGGCCCGAATGACCTTTTAAAGTTAGCAAGTTTAGCATTTAGCTAAGGAGCGATGGAAATATCCACAAAAATGCCAAAGTAAACTTGTGCCTCTGAACATAGCCTAATGTGCATTCACACCTCACACCTCATACCAGCCTGAACTGGTCATCGGTTATTTATTTATTTATTTATTTATTTATTTCTCTTTTGAGGACTGGTCTGTGCTTTCTTTCCCATTTTACCATGACCTCAGGATGCACTAGCGCACTTACACCAGGTAAGTAATGAGACAATTATCTCCCTCATATGGCCTATCTTTTTATGTTTACTGCCTCCTTCTCTCTTTCCTTCCCTCGCCCCCTCTCTCTCTGCTATTCCTCGTCCCTCTCTCTCTCTCTCTCTCTCTTTTTCTGTCTCTCACAGACCTTTGAAGTTAAGCGATGAGGGTAAGTTAATTATCTCCATTATAGTGGCCTGACTGCAGCCAGCAGCCCAGCTTCAACCACGGCCCTCTCTCACTCTCTCCCACACTCTCCCTCTCTCTCTCTCTCTTTCTCTCTCTCTCTCTTTCTCTCTCTTTCACTCTCTCCCCTTAATTAAACAGAGGAGGAAGCCGGGCCTGTCAGCACCATTTAAAACAGACCTGCTGATGAAAACATGCACAGAGAGGGAGAGAGCAAGAGAGTGTGAGAGAGAGAGGTTCACTAGGCTCAGAAGTTAATGCAGGTGCTGAACAGAGCATGACTGAAGTGTCCTTTCTAAGTGAGGCCTCATTGTTCATATGCTCTTGCTGGGTCTGAATGGGAGGGTGGGGGGGCGGGGGGGGGGCTTTCACTGCTGAAACAAAGATGAACACACTGAATGAATATAAACAGCATTGGACAAACGAAAAATAGTGCTGTCTTCAAATCATCTCTATCTGCCTGCTGAAATATCATTGACTCTTTTAGCACCTTTACCACAAATGTTGCCAAATCTGACCCTAATGACATGATGGTCGTGGTACTAATGAAAGAAGAAGCTCAGAATATTTACACTCATGGCATTTGGCTGACGCTCTTATCCACAGCAACTTACGTTTGAATCCTGATACACAGGTTGGTGGATCTAGTGTCTGGAGTTTTGCCCTAGGATTCTTATTGGCGTAGCGTGGTGAGCTGGCCTGGCCGAGGAGGCAAACCCTAGTCTGCCACTGGGAGGGTGGTGTTGTTACCCACTACACCAAGTACTTGGTGTACAAAGTATTTGGCAGTATGTCCAAAAATGTAAATCAAAATCCAGCTCAAGACCAGCTTTTGCTGGTAGCTGGTTTCAGATCTAAGCTAAGGTAAGCTTAGGTTAAAGGGACAGTCTTACCAGACTAACAAATATATAACCAGTGATAGCATTGGTGTAACCTGCTTAATCACCGCAATGGTCAGCAGTGGTCTCCATCGAGCAAGACTTCCACATTTTAAGACTAAAGAAACTCACCTTCTTATGTTGCATCTCGAAGGTGGGAGGGGCTTTTGAAAAACATCAAGTGCTTTAGGGGCAGATTTAACAAGGCAGGCCTTGTTAAGCACCACACTGTTGCCTGATGGCTGAGCTAGTCTGCCGCTGGGAGGGTGGTGTTGTTACCCACTACACCAAGTACTTGGTGTACAAAGTATTTAGCAGTATGTCCAAAAATGTAAATTAAAATACAGCTAAGGATTTTTTTTGAATGGTCAAGGTGTTTGAAAAGCTGGTCATCCTGACGAAAACAATACCCTATGCTGGTAAGCAAGCTGGTTGACCCGCTCTTGACCAGCCTAGTGTATGCTGCATTGACCAGCTGGTTGACCAGCTTGGTCATGCTTGTCAGCATGGCCAAGTTTGGTCAAACTGGTTGCCATGCTTGTACATACCCTATACTGGTCAAGAGCTAACCAGCATGGGGTGGCAGCATCATCTGATTCACCTGACTGGGGGAGTCAGAGGACACAGAAGCATGACAAGCTGACTAGGATATTGGTGCCTGTTTGGGGCATACACATGTAAAGGTAATGACAAAAAACTCTTACTGGAGGAAGTGCTCTGGTAAAAGTATGGAATTCTTAAGGAACTTTTGGAGGTTCTTCGGTTTGAAGCTGTGGAGGAACCTCTTAAGGTGCTTTGAGGAACCTTCAAGAAACATTTAAAGCACTTTAAGAGGTTCTTCCACAGTTTCACACTGAAAAACCTCTAAAAAAAAAGAATCTTAAGAATTTTATACTTTTAACAGTGTCTTATCCCACCCACGGCTATCAGCTGAGCTAGCTTTTACTATGTAGCAAGCCATTGATTTCTGCATACTTACAGATAGCAGACTCATACTTTATCAGGAACTACATTACAAGTCTGAGCATGTCTTGGTCGGTCAGCTACACTTAGTTTAAGAGAGAAACGTTGTGTGTAGTGGATATTCTCACCAAAGTACAGCTTTAACACACAGCTTTCCACCAAGAAAGCAGAACTCCCACATATTAAATTCAACACATAAACTTGCACCTCAAAGGTTCTGAGCACAGAAAAAAAGATTCATTTTAGAATCCTCATGGTAAATGTTTCTCCATGAGAAATCTATCATGGCCAGCAATGAGATTATAGAAATCAGGCGATATTGCAGAAGAAATATGAGCTTCTTTGCAGCGCGGTGGACAGAGATTATGGCGAGAGATTAGGACGAACTCCAAACTCCAAAGAAGTCTGTTTTGTTTTTGGTCCATCTTCTAAAATCTACAACATCTTTGCTCCGAGAAGTGCTGTTCCCCGCGTTAGACTGACCTACAATATGATTTTATCCTTTTATGATTGGACCTCATCCTACGCTTTCCTACTGTTTGTCCATTTCTCACTCTAATGGAGTGTCCTCTCGCTAGCCATGGTTCCTTAAGTTAAAAACCTGTTACTGCACCTTAAAGCAAGTTTGGCTCAAAATCAAATTATTAAAGCGTGTCGGGTTGTTTGACTTATGTATGTGGTAAGTAGTACGGTATGCAGTTTGTATGCTGCTGCTTTGTGGGCTAGGAGTTTCCATTGGTTGTTAGCCACATTGGCCTAACTAAGGGATTAACAGTAATTCATTATGAATGAATATAACACACAGTTATCAAATTAATAAGACAAATTATTAAGACAATGAATTGGCTTACTGTTTACTGTTTATTCCCATCTGCTGGTCAGAACTTCTCCTTGCACACTGGGGAGGCCTTCCTATTTTCAGGCCCAAGTTTACACCTGGTCACTTCATGCGTCTCAAATATCAGGACTGTATCTGGATAAGGCCAAGCCACATAAAACTGCAAACCCAAGAAGCATTTAAACCAGATACAAATCCCATCACACCAACCACTTCAGGAGGTGGTCTTTAACCATTAACTACTATTCAGAGTTAAGACCGTCTTTGAAAAGTCACCATTTTGGAGATACATGTTTTTCATTGGACAGCGACGATATGTGGCTCACAGTGTAATGGTAATGCCTGCATGTATAACCTCATGTATAACTCTAATGACCTAATAAGCTCATGCGTAATTCATTATAAAAGTACCAGCTAATAACTGTTTTATGAACTATCATTATTATGAAGCGTAACCAGCTAAAGAAGCAAACTTCAGACACCAAACGTGCCTTGGCTGATCTTCGCCTCTTTGGAGTGAGAGGAGAAAATCTGTATAGCCGAAGTTCCGTCAAACTATCGCTTTAAGTCGATGGAGGAGCTGCTGGAGTGCTGCAGGCTTGTTGGACAAACTCCAGCGCTCGCGGTCTGTGTATTTATCTTCGGTGTAATTTAACGTTCGTTTCGGTGCACACAGCGAAGCGACGTCGGTGAAGACCTCCCTGTTTCCGATTGTTCTCAGAATAGTCTAATTGCGAAAAATTAACTTGTCAAGAGCTCACATGCCAGTGACCTAAAATGGAGCAGTCAAATCGGCTCGGTTTGTTTCTCCCTCTGTCTCTCTGTCTCTCGCTCTCTCTCTCTCTTCTGCTTCTGCCTTCCTTTCTCTTGTCTGTGTTTATGTCTTTCTCTCTCTCATCCTCTAGCTCTCTCTCTCTCTCTGTCTCTCTCACTCTCTCTCTGCACTGGGCTCAGTGGGGTTCCGATGGCTTCCCTGAGCCGAAGCACCGGGGCGAGCAATTAAAATGGAAAATGACAGCATGAAGTATGATGATTACTGTTATACAAAAAGGCACATTTATGAATTTAGCAGATAACTGTCACTTTTCCCCCAGCTGTTACTTGCCCCGTACTTTGTTAACTTAATGTCTTCAGTGATGCTCACCCGAGGAGAGGGCCAGAGTTGTCTTTTTAATTACCGTGACACTTGACACTTTTTTTCAACTGTTTTTTTTATTATTTTTTTTTCTCCCCTCATTTCCTCATTTCCAGACGAATCGCACGTACCCACGCTTTTCCGAGGAGGAGAAGAAGGGAGGACGCGGAACGCGAAAGAGAAAAACGAGAGAAACGAAGCCCATTTGCAGCTGCGTAGAGATTTTCAACGCAAGCTGTGTTGACGCTGGTTTTGTTTGTTTATTTATGCACGTCTCTTTTGTACTCTCTTTGCAAATGAATTTTCCAGAACCTGTGAATGCAAAAAAAACAAAAAACAAGTGAGGTGATGAGGAGGTGTAGTTTCTAATTGTTGAGACAAACACATGTGAAAGAAACAGGCGTTAGTGTTAAGCCTGTCTCACTCATTTCTTTCCTTTTCATTTTCCTTTTTTTTTTTTGGCGTTCTTTAATTCCTCTGACAAGATTGGCTTGAAGCTGAGCCACGCTGTAGGTCTTTTAGCTATATAAATAAACCACTAAAGCAGCTGGAGCACACAAATACACACTCTGCGAGCAATTTATTAGGTGGACTGTACTAATACTGGGTAGGGCCTCCTCTTGCTCTTAAAACAGCTTCAGTTTTTCATGGCAGTGTTGGAAACCTTCATATAAGATTCTGGCCCATTCCGGTTGACATGACTGCTGCACCATATAATTCCTGCAGAATTTCTCAGGGGCACGTTCCTGCTGTGATCCTCCCATTCTATCTCATCCCATAGGTGTTCTATTGGATTCAGATCCTGTGGCTGGGAAGGCCGCTGAGGAAGAAAGGACTCATTGTCATGTTCATGAAGCTGTTAAACCGCCTCCACCAGCCTGACCACCACCGCTAACTGTTGACACAACGCAGGATGGGCTCATGGATTCATGCTGTTGGATCAAATTCTGACCCTACGATCGGACCAGCCTAGTCAGCCAGTGTGGTCTTCTGCTGTTGTACACTCTTGAAAGTAAGGCTGGTTCTTTGAGCAATGGTCCATGTTTGTAATAGAGGTGACTTTTTAAAAGTGTAAAGAACCTTCAGTTAATCTAAAACGTCTTTACTAATATAAAGGTTCTTCACACATTTTAGGACAACATACAGTTGCAATGGAAATTATTCAACCTCAACGAATTAAATTTGTCAGCAATATTTACAGCGGTTTGCAATAGTCCCTGCAAAGTAGTATTGCCAATAGAATAGGACTCTCTGGAGCAGATCAAAATAAACCTATTGGCACCATGCCTAATGCCAGCTGTGAGTTAGAGGATTATAAAGCCCCCCGGCATTGAGCTGTGGAGCTGTATTCTCTGGAATGATGGTTGGTGCTCCATCCAGTACTTTTGGGGGGAGTTGGGGATGAGGTGGGCTGATGACCATCCAGCATCCTGACCTTACTAAAACGCTCTTGTCGCTCAATGCAACCAAACTGTTGAAAGCCCTGTCTGGACAATAGAGACAGCTGCTCCAATAAAAGCAGAATACATACACTTTTAATGCCCTTGAGCAAGTGTCCCAATACTTTTGTCCACATAGTGTAGTTAAAAACTTTTATTTTGCCTGCCGAAAAGTAAGCAGTTCCTATGAACCCATGCAATTTTACAGCCCTAGCAGCCCTAGTACTTATGAGGAGTGTGAGCCTCCATACACCCAGTTGCGGTGTAATTGGGTTAATGGAAGAAGCATTAACAGCAAAATCCCCCTGCATTGAATTTACACCTTCCAGTGTTCATTTAAGCCCAGCTGGACACAAGTAAACATGCAAAGAGTTAATTCAACACAGGGGATTTTGCCGCGTGTGGAGAGGATCCTTGAGGGCTTAGCCGTCAGGACCTGAGAGAGCGGCAGACACGCAGGCTGTGGCTCCAGCAGTCTGGCTCCACACTGTAAAGAGATCCACTCTCTACTGAGACCAGCCAGATCAATAGAGAGAGAGAGAGAGAGAAGGAAATATTTCTAGAAGATTCTGTGAGATGGATGGCTCACCCTGGTTGCTCTGACACCTGGGTGGGGCCTGGTGGGGCCCTGCCTGGCCTGGGGTGGACAGAGCAAAAGAAGTTGGACAGGATGGTGAAGCATTACTGCTGTAGCGCTCCTTGGTGTCAATGTCACATTCATCCATTTTTAGAGAGAGAGAGATTGGTCATCTTGGACTCAATCGTTCAGTCTGAGCAGCCATCCTTTACCGCTAATGCACATACTTTCAGTGCAGGAGCGTTTCTTGGCTACCAGCATAGCTGTAAAGGAGAATGGAGCCCAAGTAGTCAAGACGTAGGGTAAAACAATTGCTATGAGATTCCATTGCTTGTTGCTAGCATTAGCTTTATAGACACAGGACAAAACAGAATATACAAATTCTGGACTTTTTCTGGATTTTGGTGGTATCATCATGCACCAGCAGATTGAGAAGCTGTAATATGAAGCAATAATGTCATGTATCACCTGCCCAGCTAGCCCAGAGATGAAGATCGCTGAGCTAGCCGGAGGGTTAAATAAGGTAAAATGTCCAGCTAGCCAAAAGACGAGGGTCGTGGGTCCTGAATTTCTACAACTTTTTCTTGCCTTCATTCTGGTTTTCACGTGTCACCACCAACATGCATGCACACTGACAGCTAGCTGCTTCTCAGCTGAAGTTATGACCGAGCTATTCAGCTATTTGAAATCTTCTCTTCCAACTCTCTGCTCTGCACACAACTCACTCAGTTTCCCACTGAGCTGCAGATTGTCCTTAAGGAGTATGCGTTGGTGATATATTGATGCCAGGAATATCTCCCCCCCTCTCTTTCTCTCTCTCTCTCTTCCTATCTCTCTCTCCCATGAGCAGCTCAGGGAGCTGCGGTAAAGCGCTGTAGAGCTTCATGAGTCCGGAGAGGCCCGAGAGCGAAGCCAAAGCCACAGTCTTAAACATCACCTCCCATTCACATCCGGCCTCCAGCTAAGCCCCGAAGACTCCACTAAACCAATGCACATTTGAACCAAATCGGGGAACAACAATGGCCTACACTGCCTCATTTAATTAAAATGATCTTTATATAATATGAATATTTTTATCATGTTGCTCAGGGTTCCTTGTGAACATTTGCAGCCGTGCAGCAGTTCTTCATTTCAGAGAGTGCTCTTGCATAGACTTCAATTCAGTTCAATTTATTTATATAGTGCTTTCAGAAACACTAAAGTGAAGTCACCATCCGAACGCAGCTTCTCTTCAAAAACCCACGTCCAGACTTTTAACGAGCAAGACAAAGGTCATTCTGACATGCTCTGCTATATATAATTACAGAATTCTGAATTTTATGACCACCTGCCTAACAGTAGGAACAACCACCCAGGCTGAATGCTACTTTCAGCTTTTTTAGAAGGGATGTCCACAAACATTTGGACATATACCGTACGTCTGTAATCCAGAAGCAGATTAGACCGCAAGTCAAGTTTCATGTGACGCTAAGCATTACACGTGCATCCGATTCCTAAAGGCCATGTGGCAACAAAGGTAAATGTCCCCATCATCGAACATGACTGGGTCCAGTTCAAGCCATCGTCCCTTTTTCCGCCATTGTCTTTTGGAGATGACTGAGCATTTCAGAAACAGAGCATTTCGGTTTCATGCTAGGACCGGTCAAATGGCTCATAGTTCAAAGGGCCTCTCTCTCTTTCTTTCTCTCTCTCTGTCTCTCGCTCTGCTCCAGACAGTTTCCAACATCAGCTCAACCACCGGTAGGTACTTGTCAGGGCGATTCATCTCTTGTCTTCCGTATCCTTTCTTGTCTGCCTTGCCTCCCTCCTTCCCTGTGCGCCAGGGGAGTATCAGTGCATGGTTGTGGGCCGGGGTGTCAGGGTGGGAGTGTTGGGGTTTGATGTGAGGATGTATGCTGTCGGGAGGGATCATGTTGGTGGTGCGGAGAGGGGCCTGGCGGAGCCGAGCCGCTTCTGCCTCGCCCCAGGTCACCTTTCATGGGCAATTAGTGTCCTAACAGCGTGCTGGTCACAAGTTGTCGGGAGCGCTTATCGTGACGATCAGCGCCTATCAGTCTCTCCGTCTTCTTCTCTTTCCTCCGACTCGTGCTCTGAACCAGCGCACCACCCTACCTCCCCCACCACATAGACACAATCCCTTGCTTTTACCACCCTGGGTTAGCTCTTTCAATTGTCTTGCTTTGTGTATGTAATAATGAGCCTTTGCACAAGTTGTAGTGAGTGGAGATGTTCCTCCTTGCGTTACGGTTTCTGTTGGAGAAAAATAAACCCAGAAACATCAACAGATTTTGATTGATTTAGCTTACGATTGACACCAAGCACTTTTCCAAATAAGCTGAAAAAGACTCTAAGATGTTTGTAGGTTTGTGTCCAATTTTTGTCCAGTGCTTTAGTAGACTTAGGGCTAGGGTTAGAGTTTGTGTTTTTAGTGTCTCTGGATGATGCTGCTGAAAGATATGTATAAAGAAAACAGGGCCTAATACTGAACCCTGTGGTACACCAAACGTGACGCCTAATGTTCAAGATGTTCAATTACTAATAATATTTAATAACAAATATCAGCAATGAACAATTGCTGTTACTGGAATGGACGTATTGCCATTGAACTGTGGTCTGTTTATATCTACTATTTTGGCTCCTTGCTGTCTATATTACTTTCCTTATCCTATATTCATCAACCCTTCCGATCTCTCTCTCTCTTTCTCTTTCTCACTATCTCTCGCTCGCTCACTCTGTCCGTCTGTGTGAGTGTAAGTCGTCTCACTGCAGCGCAGGCCTTGACGGGAATGTGACGTGCTGGGTTCCTGCTGTTCCAGGCACAGTGTCAGTATCGACGTGGTGCTCAGAGATGTAGGAGTGTGGGTGTGTGTGTGTCTCTCTGTGTGTCTGTGTGTCACGACGCCGGGGGTGACTGGTCCTGGCAGAGCGGATATGTCGCTCCATGCGACGCAGAATATGTCAGAATGGCACTTCGTCTCAGGCCACACACATACACACACACACACACACACACACATGCACACAGACACACACGCACACATTCTCACCCAGCTCTTCCCTTGGCATTCCAATCCTTGGTTGCCCTTTTTGCTGTCATCCACAGACACAGACACACAGCTCTTTGCTCTCATAGCTGTAGACAAGGGCCACAAGCTGAGCAACTGTCACTACTGGGACAAAAACAGTGGCATTGAGCGATGTGCATTTGTCTTTGAGCAGTACTTTTGCAGGTGCTCTTTCTCTGGGCCATTCATTGTGCCACTGCTACTGCATGAGGGAACTGAGCCCCGATCGTGAGGATTTCACCATTGGCTGCTGATGATAATACATAATAATAGATAATACTAGATGAGCTAGCTTTCTAGGGACATTGCGGTTAATTCCTAGACAGACGACAGGCTTCCCCCGCACATTTTTTGTGGACTTTGATCATGTTTGCGCTCCAAAAACTGTGGATTTCAAGGCAGGATAGTTCAGGATAAGCTTTATGTTTACATGTGGGAATGAAAATGAGTAGTAATTCCATCAATGATCTCACATTCGCCAATTTTTTTCAGATATTCCCAAAGCCTTTTTTTCACTGGACAAAAATCTCATAGAAACATTACCAGTCTTAATTTAAGACTAGATCTAATCTTTTAAGGAAAATGTTACATATTTAGTCTGAAACCTCAAAGGATTGTAATGAGTTCCTTATTAAGCTGATGCCGGTTATGTAGAAGATGTTAATGAGCATTATTTCCACAATGTTTCTGTGCCTTCCAGTATAACGTACGGTAAACCAGTTGGTGTAATACAGGGTTCAGTTTTAGGCCCTGTTTCCTTATTACACCCTATCCAACAACAAATCTGCATTACTGCACAAAAACAATAAATTCAGGTTACATCCAGGTTTATAATGCTGATAGAACAATGTACTCCAAAGACAGGGTTGAAATTATTAGTGCCTTCCTACTGTATCTCACAGAGAACAGCCTAGACCTCCTATCTCCTGCCTTTCACCGTCTATCTGTTCAATTTCCAAAACCCGATCTGCCACCAACCAGATGTGAGTTATACACTAAGTGTAAGTAATCAGTTTGTAAACCTCAGTGCCCTACACAGGATACACTTACTATACTCACAGCTTTGGGTGTTGCTCCTAAACACTGCAGCAGTTATGGAAATGGTGCAACCCCTCAATTTTAAAGATGGATTTTAGAAAAGGAGTGCTGTTCCCATGAGTTTAGACAACTAATGGGGAACCAGAATCTTTTAAATGGACTCTATCTTGAAGCCTACACACAGATTTCACACAGCCTACACACAGTTTTAGGCTTTGGAGATGGCATCTGCTCACCTTCAGTTCCTGAAAATGCTCCCATTGATTTCAATTTCAAATTTTCCTGCTAGTTCCACATTTAAAATGCAAATTGAGTTTTAGGGTCAGGACATGATAACACATAGACCACCGCAAGCAGCTAAGACGCAGAAAGAGGCAGTGCGGTCTAATTCATGTGCTGTGTGATGCAGCCAATCCATGATGAATGGAGACTGAGGATGAGCAACCCCCTCCCTCCTCTAGCCTGTATTAGTTTTGCCTTTAATTACCATGGCTGGTAATGCTTCCTATCCATAACTGTCGGTTCTGGGAGGAGGCCTGGGCTGCTTACTGATGCAGAGGCGATACTCTCCCCCCCCTCCCCACCTGAACACCCCACCACCACCAACACCAACACCACCCCACACCACCCCACCCCACTCCAACACCCATCTTGCCCCACATCCACCGCACCGACAGCACATCTTTCATTTCAATATTTCAATATTTATGCTTAATCTTTACAAGTGGGAAAGTTCAAAGTCATTGTAAGGGCATGCAACTTGGCTGGTTCGCTCGCTGTCAATTACCGCCGCCGTCAGTCGTGTTTGTTTGCTTATTTATTTATTTGTCTGATGCTTCCTTCTCGCAGGTGCACGGGCCGAGACAGGTGAGAGGCAGCCCTCTTTTTCAAAGCAGCAGATTAAAACACACGTAACGCACTTCCCGTTTCGCTCCAGACTGCTTACAAATGGCGTGTATCACGCAAGGAGGTTCACTGTACATGTTCGTTCCCGCCAGCCACCGTGCCTGAGCCCAGCTTTAGTTCGCACTGTTTGCTTTAGCGCTGATACGTTTAATTAGCTTCTGTAATGTTCTTTCATCTTAATAACAGCTAGCGTGCATGCATGTATGCATAAACGTGTGTGTGTGTGAGTGTGTGTCTGTGTGTGTGTGCAGTCGCCTACCATATGTACCCCACTCACTATATGTACCACATTTTTCTATTGAATATGAACTAGTGAGGAGGGATAGGGAGGGGGGGGACAGAAAAGGTCATGCTCATTTGCATGATGGCCTTCATTAGAATATGCTAAGGACGGCCGGTGCTACTTTTTCCCTCTGCGTGATGAATAGCTTCTACATTACCTACTCGCCTCAAAGTACTCTCCGTCAACCTTATTTGCATACCTCACCTTTATTTATTTATTTCCGCCCGAGTCGCAAAATACTTACAGTTATTGCCTCTGAGGAGACTTGGCAACCCACTTTGCAATTTAAATTGCCGATGCTTTATGGCGGAACAGTCAGCTTGTCATTGAAGAACTCAAAAATGTGTCTGTGCTCTCACTGTCTATTTTTTTTCACCCCACAACGGTACTAAGCCCTGAGATTCAGGATGCAATGAGATTCTCTCACACCCGACCCAGTGATGAATTAGGCAGGAATTAAACACCTGCGTTTAGACACCTCATTTGGTCAGTTTCTTGTTTTTTTGGTGTGTGTGTGTGTGGGGGGGTAGTTTGTGTATTTTAAAGCAACCATCAGTAATGGTTAACACTCTTGTGAAGAGAGCCGCCAGCTTTGGGATCTGCGATAAAACCCTTTTGAAATGGAGGTTTCATTGAGTAGGAAATTTTTAACACAGCTCCAAAACATGAGTCTGAGCCTGACCCGACAGCACAGCAAACTTTTTAAAACCAAACATGGATGAAAACCTCACTAAATTCATTCCAAACCTGACCAGACTGGACACTGCCGGCAGCTACTACCCTGAATAAACATAAATAATAAATAAATAATAAATAAAGAGATTAGCTTGTAGCAACAACACACGTCATTGTCATTGTGTCACTTCAGTTTGAGAAAAATAGTCACTAGCAGACCTAGGCCTTTAGTTCAAGATGACCTAGCAGACCTATGCCTTTAGTCTGTAGGCCACTAGCCCTACAATATGACTGTAGTACTATGATAGCCCAAAGCTAATGTCAATTCACTTGAACTTTTTTTAGGCAATGCTAGGTTAAACAAAAAAATTCAAAGCTTGACTTAAAGCTTTTAACAAACATTATCATGTATTTCACCTTTGCAGTGTGCTGCAGTGTAACCAGTGTCTCCTTTAGTAGAGTCCTGGCACAGAGCTGCAGGCACTGGTTTCCAGTTCCAACAACTGCTAAAATCCTGGTAGACTGGTTAGACAAAATCAGAACTTCCAGACTTCCAGAAGTCCTAGAGTGATCTTTAAAGTTTCCTCAGGCAAACCCGGTCTCCGAACTGGTGGACGTCATTGGGGTGGCATGGAGATTTTAGCCTAGGTGGGCCACTGCCTGTCCTGCGAACACCACGGCCTTAAAAGGACTGCAGATTGCTGTACAGATGGTTCTGCCTAGTTAAATTTCATAATTTTGCTCGTTCCTAATCACAGAAGCCTACGTCATCGTAACTGAGGTAGATGGAAACTCTGCTGAAATTCTGGAATTGTGCATACCGTTAGAGCTAACCATTAGGTTAGAGCTGTGAAGTTCCAACTAATGAGAGAGCCCGTTTAGCTGTATCTACCTGATTGGAAAATTTTCGGTTACAAAGTTAACTCTTTGGTTGACAAACAAATTTCACTAAAGGAATAAAAACAGTACCTGCAGAATTCCTACTCAAACACTGCTACAGCGGACCAGGTTGTTGAAGGTAATTAAGGTTTTTAAAGTAAGTGCAGGCGTAGATGCAGGGCTGTTAAGGGTTGTATGTGGATGGGCTATGAAAAACCTAAAGATGTCCCAACCAAACCTCCTAGGGGAATAGTCATTTGGGTTTGGACAAATGCCAAACATGGCCTGTAGTAACTATGTTCTGTAGGCAAACCCTGAGCTAGTCCAGAGCCATGACTTGGTTCACTGAGAACCAAAAACGATTCTTCTGAAGGAACCGCCGAGGGATTTTTAAGAGTGTGCTTTTTCTCTAATCATTCACTGTCTTCAGCTACCTTTGAAACTTCCCCGTAATGGAGAGAGAGAGCTGAATAGAGAGAGAAAGAGGAAGAGAGATGAACTGACCTTTTCTATTTACTTGCTTATGGATGGATACTTTACTGTGAAATATTCATAAGCTGAATCGTTGAAAGAAATGGGGCCTGTCATTGATAAAGGTGATAGGAATCACACAAAACTCCAAAAGTTTATCGTTTTGGAAGTCAAACACCCCAGAGTTCGGCCGCTCTTTTATACTAGAGGGAAATTTGTAAAAAATTCATTCGCTCTCTAAGGCTTAGTAGAGACAGTAAACAGTAAACACTCTAAATAAATCATATCCCCCCACCCCCCCTTCCCACCACCACCACCACTCGGTTGCTTTTGAATGGATGGACGGCTCCACTGGGGGCCTGGGTCTCTGCGGCCCTCTGAGGACCCGGCCTGTTGAAAGTAAACCTGAGCAGCAGGGCCTGAGCGGATGTTTAATCTGCGGGACGTGGCCCTGAAAGGATCTGACTGCTCTCCTCTCCAGGGTGATAGCACCGAGTCACTGGCCGCCATAAACAAACAGCTCCAAAATCCAGAAACCCCGCGTCATGCGCCACCTGCAATTACACCACCTCCACATTTGAAAAAAAAAAAAAAAAAAACATGAAAGTGCAAAGTTTGAGGCCCTTATGTGGCTTTGGTTTGACTGCGATTTGAAATGATCAACCCTCTTAGCTTTAAGCACAGAGCTAGAATAAAGTAAAGGTAAACAGGTGGCAAATAAAAGCAATAGAAATTCATTCATGTTCTAAAGCATTTGAGTGATGGATGAGTTATCAGTGACCTGCTAAAGTATTTCATTTTTTTTAAAGCACTGTTTGTACACTATTTAGCTACTGAAAGGTGTACCCATTGCTGACGTGGGTGTATAACCACTGCAGCTTCTTCCCATAGAATGAGACTCTCTGGAGAAGCTGCACATGAGCCTAAAGTCACCATGCTTAGTGCCAAACATGGGTTTGAGAGGTGTATAGCCTTTCCTTAATATTCGGCTAGTAAGTGTGAGGCATTCAAGTGCTGTTCGAGTGCCGAGTTAAAGTTTGTGATCCAGAACTGATCGTCTAGCATCAGCGCCTGACCTCATTAATGCTCTCAGAGGGCTGAATTCAATCGAGTCCTCCCTCCTAAAGCTGTTACTGCTGGAAAGGGAGGACAGATGCCCTATTAACACCCTTTGAAAGTTGTGACACGTGCACTCACAGAAAGTATTTGCTTATTTGCTTAATTTACATCAAGGCTAAGTAAGGTGTTAGTAAACTAGCTGAAGCAATTGTAGCTGGTTGGCTAGATCTTTTGGCTAGGTTTGGGCCTATCATGGATCTTGACTTTGGCTTTGTCATGTACCGCTTTTGCAGACATGAGGACTGGCAAAGCCACGACGACAAGTTGCCTTGTTTTTCTGACAATTAGCAGAAACTGCAGTATCAAAAACCCAGTGTTCTTCAGAAGTGACTGGTGCGCTATACTGCTAAGCATAGCTTTGGCCGGGACTTTGCATGTTTTGATAAAGAATAAAGTGTTTGAGGTTCACGGTTTGTCACTGCCATGTTTGGGCCTCTCATTATTCAACTATTCCAAGATAAATACAGTTCTTTCAGAACACGCTGAAGATAAATAATGAGATGGGAACAAGGTTAGCAAGTTTGCAAGAACAAGCAACTCTTGGTCGATAGGTACAATCATTGGCGCAGCCCCCGTCATTAGCCCATCGGGACTCTCGCAGATCCTGCTGAACTTAGAGCCAGGGTTGCCCAGGAGCCTACCCCTGGGCAACCGTCGGGACCAAACTGGTGGCGGTGGGGAGGAAGGAGGCCGAGGCATCACCTCACTTCTAAAAGCAGGCTGGTGGTTGGCTGAAGAAAGGTGATGCTGCATTAGAGTCTCCTGGTAGAAGTTTAGGTAGCGCTTCTCTGAGCTCTCCATTAGGGCACCTTTAAGAAATATTTCTGTGCAGCCTAGTCTTAGTAAAATTTTCTCCTAAATGATCTTTCATGTAAATTAGCACCATTTTGAAGCATGTCACACACTGACCCTACATGCTGCAGTGAGTAGCGATATGCTCCTGTGATGATTCCTCCTAAACAATACAATAATAGATATACTACCACGAGTTCACTATGTCTATATTGTTGCATCCTCCTGAACACGGTACAGAAAGACGCCGGCTAAAAGGAGGATGCTTCCAAGGACTGAGGAAAAAAATAATAATAAAAAAATCATATTGTGAAATCCGTTCACTTTTTCGCTTTGATGATGACATATACTTGCTTTCATAGCACATAAAGTGAAACATAAATACACAGGGCTAATGATGGCGAGAGGAAAGATGCCGGTTTTAAAGAAGGGGCCCGAGAGTTGGTATTGTACCGTGAGCCTGTTTGAGTTATCTGGCTTTTCAAAGCTCAGAGCAGTAATTTATTGCCACCAAGACTAGTGGTGTGTTTTTGATTTATTTGATTTCGGGGAAAGTTTTGCTAAGCAGGATAATGAGACACACACACACATACACACCCGCGCACGTACCCCAACACGCACACACCATGTTTAATGATTTAGCAAGCAGCACAGACTCAGGAAGGAGAGGAAAGAATGAAATCAGGTGATTTCGCCTTTCTTCGTCGGGATTGGGATGGGCATGATCTTCAGAAATGTTTTAATATGAAATAAATAACCTATTTCTTTATTTACTGATTTCAATTCTTGGTTAAGGTTGGTTTTCACAGCTGCCTTGGTGACCCCATCTGAGCTAGCATTGTTTCCTTGCCTTTATGTTTGGTCTATTTCCCTGCAGGCCTGGGAGGCATGGCATACCTGCATTCGTGTTTCAGAATTTGCCCTTATTTATTTCTCTTATTTATTTATTTGCTTGCTTACTTTCTTACCCACTTATTTATTTATTTTTTTTCCCAGGCATTCCATCCCAAAAGGAGGCTGGCGGGGAGCTTTTGCAGGCTTCAGAACAAAGGAATGTCTTCAGGCACATTAGAATATTAAGTTTTTTCAATATTGAGCGCCGGATAAGCTGCTTGCCAGGGAGGTGCGGAGACAGAGATTAGAATCTCCTCTTAAGGGCTTCGGAGAGATCCAGAAACAACAAAGCTTTGCCTAATTGCTCAAACCGTTTTCCTGAACGCCCCGTTTTCTTGTCTTTTTAACAGATCTGTCCACACTGTCCTGAATCGCCACGGAATGGCAGGGATAAGTCTGCAGTTTAAAATCACCTGCACTGTCTAAATCTTCTTCTAGGACGTGAATATAGATTCAATGACCGTTCTCTAACAAATGTTTCTGTCCTAAGGTGACAGCTTGATCTCAACCTCAATGCTGCCAACCTAGGTCAAAGGATTTTCACAAGCGTACCTACCACCATCCTGATATACCCTGTATATGTGATGTATTTGAGGCTAGGTACGACCTTAGCCACCAGGAAGGCCAGTGAGGAGCTACGCTGATGTAGTGTGGATGTGTATCGTGGAAGTGTTTGGTTTTTGTTGTAGTGAGTAGAGTCCACATGGACCTGGTGGCACTGAGCATGCCTGAACAGTGCCTGTGGGGGTAGGTATGGCCTTAGTCACCAGGGAGGCCTGCGTGCTTCTACAGTTATGAAGTTGGTTAAGTGATAGAGAGGGTAAGAGGGCATGGGATGCCAGATCTCACTGTTAAGACTTCAGGAAGTGTCATGGGCTTAATTCAGTGAAAGAGTGACAAAGAGGGCTGCCTATCTTAAGGCCCCTGTGAGGAGCTTGTGATGTAGTGGCTGATTCGAGTATGGGTGGGGCTGGGCCCTGTGTGTAACCACATAGTGTTACATGCAGGATTTTTGCATTTTATCATCTTCTAGCTGTGAATTTATCATCTCATGCATTCTGTTACAGGCCTAAAGGCTTCAGCTGCATGCAATCTGGATAATATTTACATCTATGGCACCTATCCAGAGCAATTTACACATGAGTCATGTTACACAGGTAGTGGTGTTAGGAGTTTAACCCAATGAACTCTCATTACTGTAGACGAGTCTGCTTGGCCAGCCAGGAAATCGGACCTTTGTTACTGTTATCTGTGAGGAAGTAGTTCAGAGTATGACATTATGTCTGCAAAAGTAGATTTTGAAAAAACTGCAATGCAAAAGCTGCAGTGTGTCCTCCCTGTATCAGTGGGGTGCGCGCACAGTCAGGAATCGCCATATGGATGTAGCTGAGCAAATAAATGGGTATATTTTGTATTGTATTTCTTCTACTAACCCTGTTTCGATTTCTTTCGCTATCATCATTTAATGCCAGAATAAGAAAGTATATACTACAGTGTCAGGAAATGTAACTTTTTTGTTTATTAATTTAAACTAAAAATGCAAGTAGACTGAATAGCCTAGTAGCTAACCTTAAACAGTTAGTCTCTTTGTCGGTATAAAGAAGTTTCATTTTACACCCTAAAGTCACTGCCTACTGGTTCTAAACATCTAAATCTGTATTTTAATACTAAAGACATGCCACCAAATAAGCATTTACCAATGTGATATTCAGTAGATTTATAAATTAGTGCAGTTTAATCATCGTTACATGCTCTGAAAATCACAACCTACAGCCCGCTCAAAACTATAATGGCGTGTCAGATGGCAGAATAAAAGGCCGTGGCATCAAAATGTCAATGTAAACAATCTCAAATGGATAGAACAGACTCATGAAAATGAGTAGACACTTCACAGCTTCACAGCAAAAACCTTGTATTTCCAGTTTGGCCATTTTTACTTTGTGAGTTAATTTGATTTTGTTGCTCATTGTTGCTGTAAGAAATGGAAAAGGCCTCTTTTTCTGGGTAGTTTTCCATTTTTGGACTTTGAACCCCTTAGAATTGCCCTGGCCATCCCTTGGCAACTAACTTTCTGTCCCTTTATCACCATCAATAAAAAGAAACGTTTGCCTGACTTTGGTTTTGTTCTGATTGATTGATTTTATTCTGTGGTAATTAAATTATGTGCTGATTAAATCATTGACAAACTATTAAAGCATTCTAGAAGCTAATTAAAAGTATTGTGCATTGTCTTCGTAGCAACAAAGGCTGTAGTGAGTGACTGCTATGCAACAAAGACTAAAGCGCCATATGATAATTACCAAAGTAATTGTGTTGACTAATTGTTTTATATCTTACACACAAGGCAATTAAAAAGAATTGCTCACATGCTCAGACACTGAGCTGCTAGTTTACTAGACACTCATGGCTTGTGTCTATGAGGTCCACCTACCCTATAGGTTCTCTAGGTTGTTAAGAACGGACTGCAACCTGTTGTTGTTCGTCTTCTACACTATTCATCATTGACCAGTTTCTGACCACAGGGATGATGTTGCCCAGGTATGGTAAGGTCAATAAGGCAATAAGGCTCAGGCTTGTGGTGAACGGTAGCTTATTTGATAATGTAAAATATGTGGTAATGATTCTCTAGCTCTAACCATTGGTCAGTTTATGACTACAGATCCGCTCTTGACTGGTTCTTTTTGGATGCTGGACCCACTTCCAACCATATATGTCACTGACCCCAGGTTAGAAAACCCCAGGAACTTCTCTCTGCCTCATACAATTATACCATTGGTACCATTTGTGCTACAAAGCCACTGCTTTGTCAAGAATGGTCCACCATCCAAATAAGGTTGTGTTTTTGTTTTGGACATAGAAGTGAAATTAGTTAGCCAAACACCAGCACACTGCTGTTAGCGCACATGAACACATTTATTCTCTCACTTTGAGGTGAACAAGTGCTGATGGTCCTGCAGTAAAGTCCCACATGAGGCGACGTCAATACGTCAAGAAGCACCAGGCTTCTTCTCTGTTTAAAGGAAGGCTTGTGCAATCTCTGCATCGTAGCTACAAGGCCGTTTGTAGCTTTGACTGCCGGTTTCAGTGCGCCGTTTGTTCTGCCTGGCTGAACAGCAGCTGAAGTTGTCAGCGTAAATAAGTCTTTGTATTCAATCATCCTGACACGTCCGGAGAAGACAGTGAGTGACAGATTTAAGACGGAGGTGCAACAGCGGTAAACCTTCTCTTTCTCTCTCTCAGTCTTCCAGACGCACCCTCTGAGTACCTTCACAAAAGGGAAATTCTTCATATCACACGTCCTGCTGCAGCCTTTGACATAGACAAGAAGTTAGACAAAGTGTCTGGTTCGGTAAACGGGTTGACAGTGATAAACAAAGGATTGTTGCGTCCTCGTTTTTTTTCTAATCGTCTTTTCCTGTGGTCTCGCAGATCAAGTGCCTACTTTTTCCGAGGCTATCAAATCTGTCTGCTGGTTTCCAGGCAGGCAGGCAGGCAGGCACGAGGTACTGGAATCATGTGATATATCCCTGAGAGCTTCCCAAAACAGACACTCCTAAAGTGATATTGACATGTTGTCAAGCCTGCCTCTCTCCCTTAAGACCTCCCAGGCTCTGACAGATTCCGGCAAAGGCAAGAAAAGTTGCTGTCATTCTCCCGGCGTGCTGTAATTTCAGCCTGTCTCCAGGACTGATGCTTCATCTCTATTTTTATCTCTTCTTCGTCTCTTTTTTTCCCCTTTCCTTAATTCATACTCATCAAATTTAAAGTTCTCCACGAACACCTGCTACTGAGATCCTGAGGGAATGAGCTGGAGAAATCTGAAACCTGGGTGTTCTTGATGAGTGAGTCCTGGCGGGAAAAGACTCTCGATTGTTTTGACTTATGACAGGGTGGACGGAATACTGGACAATATACTGGCAATTTGTCTACATTTAAAACGTATGGTTGTTCAATGATTTATGTTTTGCATGGACAGGGGATTTTTTTTGCACTATACAGAGATTCTTTAAACTCTTATTGACCCAAAAAATATCTTCCTGAAAGAGCCCGTTATTTGAAAGACCACTTCCTTTTTAGAAGCATAAAGATGCACATAAGTGATAGAGTTGGCTCAGGCATTGGCCAAGCAACTCAGTGGGATGGCTGCTTCATCCAATCCAATACACTAGAAAAAGTTGCATTGGTCGCAATATACATGGAAGTTCTCATAATGCTCAACATGGCGCCCTTCTTCAATGTCTTTGAAGAAATTTGGAGAGAAGGGTGTCTCAGAGAAGGGCACTCAGCATCACATAGACAAAGAAGACTCATTGCATGCCATACTGTAGACCCATAAACCTCCATTTCCATTCATTTCAACCTAGACAAGAGACATAAAAGAATTAAGCTAGGGCTGGAATTGTGCAACCATGCTTTTCATGGCATGCCTTAACCTAGTTTTAGCCCCATCATAGTTTTACGGCTTCAGCTGTCTGAACTCCAGAAGACCAGTTGAGTTAATGCACAGGGTTTCTCCTACCAGTTCCAAAGCTCTTCAGGGTGGTAGATCAACAGGACCAGACTGGGGCCCTCCTGCTCTAAGACCATCTCAGATGAATTCTGGATGTGAGAAATGGAGGGATAAACGTGTTTGGTTTAAGACTGGTTCAGTATGTAAATGATTCACTCTCACACCTTCTCTTCTTGCTTCCAAAGAACATCAGCCTCATCACTGTCTACCATCTACTGCAATAATTCTAACTGTGATAGCAAATAATCTAATCTCCAAGTTTATTTGGTTATCTGGCTCAATGCTGTCATATTAGAACAGCAATCACCCCTCCATCTCCAACAGAATGATAGCTCTTCAGATGGCCATGCTGAGAGATGGAGCCAGACTTTCTTTCCTCATCCAACAGGGTAACGTATTACTCCATTGCTCTGTCTTGTCTGAGAAACCTCGGGGGTGTCCTACAGCCCCCTTTTCTCCACCGAACCACCCCTACCCTTTCGGTTCCTGATGAGGTCTTTGCGGGTGCTGACCATAAAAAGTTCATCAAAGCAATGAAGCGGAGTGGACGAGCACATACATGTGGAAGAGACAGGGAGAGAGTGAGCGAGAGAGAGAGAGAGTGGGAGGGGGCTGAGTGCACTGAGGGATGGTGTTTGGCTCCAGCTGTGGTAGTAAAACAGCAGGTGGATGCCATCATTAGAGCTGGCAGATGAGGCAAGGGCCTCTCCGTGTCGGGTCTCGCTTGGCCCGACTCGCTCTGCCGCCCAGTCTAGCATACAAAATGGCCGCCGCGGGGCCGCTCGGAGGGGGGAAGGGTAGAGCAGCCAAGCCTTACCAGCCTCACCAGGCTCTGCGGCCTCCTCTGAGGCCGTCCTGTCCCAACGGTGTGCCCGTCTATTAGAGCACACTCTCCCCAGGTTTCCCTCCGTCGAGTTTACGCTTGACTAGAGTGTAATTTGGCTTCTCCAAGTGTCGTCCCGCTCAGGGCCTGCTTGTCTAATATGTTTGGGAAGATGTGTCAGGACAGACACATGTTGTCTAATATGTTTGGGAAGACGTCTAATGCACTCCAGACAGACACATAGTCAGATGGCTGGGATAGTTCTAGGTCAAAGATCTGATTGGCTGAGCCACGTTCAAAGGTACCATAAAATATTCCCATGTAACACACACAGATTGCCTCGGATGTTACATGAAAATACTTATATTATTGTATATTATATGTCCAAATGTGTGTGGACACCTTTTCTAATGAATGCATTCAGCTACTTTAAGTTGCACCCATTGCTGACACAGATGTGCAAATGCACGCACACAGCTTGTCTAGTCCCTGTAGAGATGTATTGTCAATACAATAGGACTTTCTGGAGCAGATAAACATAAGCCCATTGGCAGCCTGCCTAATGCCTAATGCTAGATGTGGGCTAGAGGGCTGTAAAGTCCCCCAGCATTCAGCTGTGTAGTGGTGGAGAATCGTGTTCTCTGGAATGATGGTTGGTGTTTTATCCAATACTTCTGGGATGAGTTGGGGACGAGGTGATCATGACCGCACTAAAGCTCTTGATGCTTAATGCAATTAAATCCTCACAGCAATGCTCCAAAATCTTGTAAGAAAGCCTTCTCTGAACAGTAGAGACAGTTACCCTTTAGTAAATACCCTTAAATTTGGAATGAACAATGAGCAATAAGCATGTGTCCCAATACTTTTGTCCATATAGTGTATTTGTAGTGCCACTACTCTGGGTGTCCAGTCACCACAGTGTGCGGTTAGCTAGCTGAGGTAATTGGAGTAGGGTCTGGTAGGGTTAGCTTTTAGCCTAGCACTTGTCTAGTACCTGTTTGCTTCTCCGGCTTCTGTGCGATCCACAGCCCACGTGACTGTTTTCCGTCCTTCACATGGATATTCACAACGGCCTTTCTTCTGGTCAGCCATTCTGGTAGCCCAGTCGGCTTGTGTTAGCTTTTAGCTTTTTTTCATATTCTTGTGGTATTTGTACTTTAGGGGTGTAAATATTAGGCGTTAAGGCTGTTTTGAAATAGTTTGGGTGTTTCACTTACATGAGTTTACTTTTGTAGGAGGAATCAACAGTGTTTCAGAGGTTCATGGTATTTCGCCTCCATGTAGTTTTCCGTTCTACGGCAGCCTTAAAACTCAGTAACTCTGCTGTGTAACCTTTGAAAAGTTAGGATTTTAAAAAATAAAGTCTATTGACCGCTAATAATGTTATTGTGATTGCAGGTCTATGTGTTTGTGTTTTGCTGTTGGTCTGTTGGTTCTAACCTTGAGGAAGAAAACAATACTGACCAGGTCAGGTAGAGAGGTGAAGCCGACGATGCTCCAGTCCAGCTGACAAGGTGTTTTCGAGCCGACATATAATATAAACACTCTCAATAAAACACAGCTGCTTCAATCATTTACTAGTTCGCTCCATGCTGTGGTTTCACAGCATAAGACAAATATAAATCAGCCCTCAGCTTCAGTTCCTTCATTCTCCTGTTATTTATAGCATTTGATTAAACTGAATTTCTGTTCGCGCACGCTTGCGTCAACACCCAGCTTTATGTATATCCCTTCAGCAGGCCTGCATTAGAATTGACATCGTAATGAAAACCCACTTTCAACAAGCGAAGAAAATTGAATCGGGTCTTTATTACGTTTTATTAAAAGCTTTGACAAAAATCATAAAAACTGCAAGAGCAAACTCTAGCACTGCTACCCTCAGATGCTTCTCAGAGCTAACAAGGTGGAGCATGTCGTTAGTTAACAGTAGCAATCCATAACGCCCGCCATTCTTTTTAATCTGAGAGATTATGAGCAGCGCAGCCCTCCGGCGGAGAGTCGTATTAGGGAGATTTATGTCTTAACCCTTTGACGTTTTGAGTTATTATTGTCATTTTGCCATACGTTCAGTTTACACTGCCATTCAAAAGTTTGGTATCAGTTACCATAGGAATCTTTTACTCTAGTTTTATACACAATAACCCAACTAGTAGGGAATTTTAAATGCTTTATTTAATATTTCAAATTGAAAACATTGAAATTATACAAGCATAAACAGTTTACCTTCATTTTCTATATAGCATCATTTTCTGTCAAGTAATCAGCTTCCATATTTTGAATAATCCACTGCTCTTAATCTCTTTTTTCTTTTCCTTTCTTAGAGCCTCACTTTCCTACCAAACCTGTGAATTCGTACAAAATTAACATATTAGAATATGTTTTACATTTATCTACAATTAAATTGAATTTATTGAATAAGATGCTATTAACACAAATTGCTATATAAGTGAACATACTTCTATTTAAGTGTACATACTTCTATTTAAGTGTACATACTTCTATTTAAGTGAACATACTGCTATTTAAGTGTACATACTTCTATTTAAGTGAACATACTGCTTTTTATATAAACATACTGCTATTTAAGTGTACATACTGCTATTTAAGTGATCATACTGCTATTTAAGTGAACACACTGCTATTTAAGTGTACATACTGCTATTTAAGTGAACACACTGCTATTTAAGTGTACATACTGCTATTTAAGTGAACACACTGCTATTTAAGTGTACATACTGCTATTTAAGTGAACACACTGCTATTTAAGTGTACATACTGCTATTTAAGTGAACATACTGCTATTTAAGTGAACACACTGCTATTTAAGTGTACATACTGCTATTTAAGTGAACACACTGCTATTTAAGTGTACATACTGCTATTTAAGTGAACACACTGCTATTTAAGTGTACATACTGCTATTTAAGTGAACACACTGCTATTTAAGTGAACACACTGCTTTAAATATATAGGTTCACTTAATGCAAACCTCTAGATGGTGTATACATTAGGTGCAAAGGGTAACATCATGTTATTTACATCAAGGGCAAATAGAATGATGTTAAAGTGCACACTTTAATGTCAGTACTGTTGACCATTATTCAGTATTTTAAGCTGTTTTCTAATGTGTAACTAGTAAGTATGTAACATAAAAATACTCAGATGTGGTCGTAGACCATTTACAAGTGTATGGATTTGCCCTAGAATTAAACACACTATTTTTTACTTTTAATGGTGGGCTTGTGAATAATGTGATGAGCTCTGCTGGATAAATATTTCAGAGTTCATATGTAAATATCCAGTTTTAGAATGAATTCGATATTTAACACAAAGTCTTAGTATTAAAAACTGACTCATACCTGCAGAAATCTAAAATAAGATTTTTTCTAGAGAACAAGACTATCCACAGCAATAATGCAATAATTGAACTAAATGTGGTATGGATTGAAAGTTGCTGTTATTTGATCTGCATTTGAGTCTCATCACATAGTTTTTAATAAGTAATTACATTGGTAATTACATTATTTTTATACAAAATGCTCTATGAGCAGGTTAGAGTCTGCACATCTGACTTTTTACATTTGTTTAATTTTCATGTAATTATATATATAAAATACATTATTAGCAGCTTACCATGACATATATACAAACTATATTATTTGTAGGTTCAAGGATGCCCCTTTAACTTTAATCATTTGTAAAAAACAAACAAACAAACAAACAAACAAACAAAAAACTTCAATAACTGTATACAAAACAATAACCTGTTCTAATCACCTGTTGATAACTTAACAATCACTGTCAATTACTTTATATAATTATTTGAATCACACTACATAATTAATAATATGTAATTACATCCTTACTGACTTTATTATATATACATTCCCTTATTAGCAGGTTGGCACTTCTGTGTTTTATCATTTGTAATACAGATTGAAAAAAACAAACATTTGTAGTAAGTCTACCTGCAACAATAACTTATCATCTGTCAACTAATGTCAATTTGCTCTACATTTGAGTCACATTACATAGTTATTAATATGTAATTACACCATTAATGTAATTACTATATAAAATGCATTATTAGCAGGTTTGAGGCTGCACTTCTGACATTTTGCATTAAAAAAGGAACAAGATAACATTACATTACATAGTACTATTTAACACAGTTATTTACATAGTCACATTACATAGTTATTAACTAATTAATAAATGAATTTAATTGTTACACACACAAAACATTATTAGCTGGTTTGAATCTGCACTTCTTCCTATTTTCCATTTCATGTAAAAATGCACAGTGACTGTACACAGAACAATAACATCCATCATTTAAGTCACATTACACAGTTATTATTATGTAATTTGACATTGTTATGTATCTAAAATCTGTTATTGGCAGGTTTGTGTCTACACTTCTGACTTTTTAACATGCTAAAAGTACAGTACATGAAACAACACCATATCATACTCAAACCATGACACCCCCTCTATAGATGCACTCTCTGCTGCATTTCTCTGCTGGTTTAAGTAATAAAAAGTGAAATCTAAATGACCTGCTTTTGCTTTTGCAGTAATAACAACGTCTTCTTAGAGTTAAAAGAATAATAATTATAATCATAATAAAAAAAACTGGAGCCAGCAGCATCCTGGAGTGGTTGTTTATATCACTACTCTGGATGAAATCGTTAAAGCCGCAGCAAGGGGTGGGCTGGGGTGCCATGGACCGGGGCCGTATCCTCGCTCCAGCCGCTGTGCTGCATCCCAGCGGGCACTGCCACTCGTGCCATCAGCCGTCAGTGCAGATCCAGGCACGGCGGCACGAGCCCCTTCCAGCATGCCAGTTTGATTTGCGAGGCGCCCTATCAGAGGATGCTAATTAAAATCGTATTTTTGCATATGCCATGTCTCTTTCATGCGCGTATGCTAATGGAGGCCCGTTGCCTTTCAGCGCCTGGTAATTAAGTTTATGAAGGACAGCTGTAATACATAATTAACAGAAATGTTTGCAAGCCTGCTCTTTCGGCGACAAGACGGAAGAGGGGCGGAAAAGTGTGTGTGTGTGTGTGTGTGTGTGTATGTGTGTGTGTGTGTTTGTGAGAGCGATAGAGAGTGAGAGAGTGAGAGAGAGAGAGAATGAGAGAGAAGAGGGGTGTGTGTTATGTGCCTTAGGTCCCTCTCATGCCTTGAGATAGCTCACGGTTTAAGTGTGTCAGTGTTCATCAGTCGATCTCTCTCTCTCGCTCTCTCTCTCTCCCTGTCTCTCTCACTCTCTTGTGCTCTCTCGCGCTCTCACTCACTCCACTCGCGGGCTACATGCTCGTCTGCTTGGCACTGGATAGGTTGAAGACACGCTGAATATTTATGACCTCATTCTGCTGTGTTAGTGATGGAAGATGACTGATGCAAGTGATTGTGTTGGTTGGTGTGTGTAAATCTGTGTGTATTTGTGTGTGTGTGTGTGTTTGTGTGTGTGTGTTTATCCAAAGGCAGCATGAGGCCTAGCCCAGGCTCTGTGTTAATGGCTGATTTTGGTTATTCCGCTCATTCGGGTAAATGCAGGCATTAACCCAGCATGATTTGATATCCATGCAAATCGACTTCTCTGTTGAGGTGTGATTGAGGGATTTGTTTCCTAATAAACTTCCTCATATCATTGGGAGAGACCCAGTCTGTAACTGGAGGCCAGTGTTTTTGTACTGCAGCAGATATTGAACAGAGGCCCCGCTACAATGCTCTCAGTTCACCCAGTTGCATCCGTAGTATAGCCCAAATCTGGCCCCGGACTGCAACGAGCGATGGCCTAAAAGTAGGTCAGATATGGTTGCAGGAACCCAAATATTTTTTATATTATAAATTCACTTCTGGAGAATAAAAACCAGAACATTATGCATCCAAACATTAACCTTCACATATTATAATAAAATAACCAGTTTAATTACAGTGTAAATCATTTAAAGGCAGACCAATTCAAAAATGATAAGGTAACTGATTACAGAACTTCAGAACTTTAGTCGAAGGTTCTTAGATTTTTACATCTGCATTTCAGTTTGGTTAACAATATGGATTAAGTTGAGCCCCAAAGCTGCAGCTGAAATCTGAATTCTCCAGCCTTAACCTGTTTATTCCCATCTGCAGGTTAGCACATCCCCTATCATATGGAATTATGAGAGTAGTGATGTTGATTTTGATAAGAACCATTTTTATTGTGATAGAGATTTGACTTTTCAAATGATAAGGAAAGAAAAGAGAAAGATTGTTGGGTCTTTTAAAGGTTCTTCACACTTACACTTGTCAAATCTCAATGACACACATGGTTCTTTATGGAACCAAAAGTGGTTCTTCTATGGCATCGCTCAAAGAACCATTTGTAGCACCTCTATTTTTTTAAGAAACTAGTTTTACATGAACAATTTCCCACAAAATCCATGACATCTCAGAGTGTAAATCTCAAATATGATCTACATTTAACATTTACATTTAAGGCATTTAGCAGACGCTCTTCTCCAGAGTGACTTACAAAAGTGCTTTGCTATTTACCCAAGAAAAACCTCAGCTAATTTAAATAGACTAATAATTTAAAGATATCTCTAAGTTTAGACTCTACTAAACACAAGTCAGCAAGGTGACCACTCTACTATTCGCCCAAGTACTCTCGGAAGAGGTGGGTCTTCAGTCTGTGTTTGAAGACAGCGAGCGACTCTGCCGTTGGGACACCCAGGGGAAGTTTATCCACCACTTTGGTGCCAGGACAGAAAAAAGCCTGGACGCTTGTCTTCAGTGGATTTTCAGGCATGGCGGGTCGAGCCGAGCCGTAATTGAAGCTCGAAGGGCTCTTGGTGAGGATCGGCTTTTGACCGGACTTTTATATAGGTGGGCTTTTTCTTTGCATCCCACTCAAATCAAGCTCTGTGAACAGGTAACTCCTGTCCTCTCTTCTGTATACAATACATATTTAGATGATTAACTGATGACTGACCAAAACAATCATCAAACTGTGCTTGATATTTAAAAACTAGCTCATGCCCACCAATGCCCTTCTACACCTCTCAACACTGGATAAAACTTTATAAACACAGGCCTACTGTTGACCAGACATTATTATATGGGTGTGTACAGTGACCCTAGGCACTGGGTTAGTGCTGGGTAAGGGGTCCCTGCCAGGTTGAGAACATTTAGTAATATCCACTGTCCAGTAATATCCAGCCAGGAGTGCTATGTGGTCAAAATGTGGCTCACATCAACTGTGCACATCAACTGTGCTTGAGCTACAATCTCCAACTTCACATCAGCAATGAGATACAAGTCAGGTGTTTATAATAATGTGGCGATACAGCCTAGACGACAACTCAGCAACCTTGTATGTGTATTGATCCATTGAGCCGGGGCTGTTCCGAGTCGTTTAAGGAACTTGGAGGGCCTTGTCCACATCCCGGTTCCCGAAACTGCTCTCAGATCAGTTTTCCCAGGCATATGAGTGCATGTCAACCAGTGATTTCTCTTTAAAAGCCAACGCTGATGCTTTTAAATGCTTTATCAAGGCATGCCTGTCCAAGTCGGTTATGAGTTAACTAAATAAACTGTGACAATTAAATTAATAATGCATATTGTTTGCGAATGCCTGAGCTCGGTGATTTGACTGATGTATGCAAAGATGGTAATTTATTGAAAGTAAATTCATGTAATTGTGCTGGGAAACTTGATGAAGCAAAAGAAGGTGTCAGCATGGTTTCCGTCAGCATCAGAGGGGGGAAAAAATCATTAAAGAGAAGCCGTGTGCACTTCAAAGCGTGGCAAAGAACAAACATTTATGGATGTGTTTTGCGTGGAAGGGGGTGTTCAAAAAAAGTTAGGATTCTCAGTCAGGAGAGGCATGTCGGAAATCGGCGGCGTTGTTGTGGTAACTTGCTATTCGAGTTTTGTGTTTATGTCCGGTGGGATGTAAACAATCAGTCGGCGCTCATCAAAACAGTCTGAGCGAATTTCACTCGCAAACTAGAAACGGAATAGCTAAATCCACTTGTCAAGGTTCGGACGTATTGACTGAGCTGGAGGAAGGGCTGGGTATTCTGAACGCCAGGCAGCATTCCGATTTCATTCCGTCTTGTTCACTTATGGGAAAGCTGCAGCGCCGTTTGAAGGCCTTTTTGAATGTCATAGAGCGCAATGTGGAATAAGAAGCGCACCCACCACAAAGAGGTGGATTTGTCCGACAATCGTCGTCGTTTCTTTTTTTTTTTTTTGTACATGCAGGGCCAAATAAATCGGATGTGATATATTCTTAGATGTGTGGACGGTTTATGAGGCGGCACAGTGGGAGAACATTAGAATGGGAAAGCTCACTGAAGAGGATAAAGGAAAGAATGGGACGAGATATTCCTAGAAACAGGTGTGGATTTGCTGGTGCTTTTCTCGGGTTGGGGAACAGGTGCTGAGCATTGTGTGTTGTTCAGTAATCAAAGCTTAGAAAGCTGGAGCTGGCACCTCATAGTTTATACTAATTTGCAATTGTGTAATTACATGTTGTATGTAATTATGTAGTTGTACACAGAAATACAATTCTGCCCTGTGTTGACCGGATTGCGATTGGGATTTCTGACTCTTTCTGTTTGCTTTAATGTCAACAAATTACAGAAACAGCTAAAAATCTTCTTGGTCTGGCGCCAACCCGGAATAATTGGGCACAAAGCAGGAATGCCCTAAAAAGATATGTTAAGACTTATTATGCAGTAACTACACTGATTTAGTTGGTAACTACACCGTAATGTTAGTTACTCCGTTAGTCTAAACATTTCGAAATAAAGCCGAACACA
Organism: Salminus brasiliensis; assembly: GCF_030463535.1. NCBI lineage: Eukaryota > Metazoa > Chordata > Actinopteri > Characiformes > Bryconidae > Salminus > Salminus brasiliensis. The sequence goes on from NC_132880.1 coordinate 7,935,053, forward strand.
AATCCTTGGTGTTGTCAACTGGTTTGGATCAGATTTCTCCTTTCCCTGCTGTCATATTCATTTCTGACCACCCCCCACCCCCCCACCCCGAGCTTAGTGGAAATTGATATTATGCCTTATGTATGGGTGGGCAGGTGGCCTTACATCCCGCTCCCTACCCTTCATATCTCTCTACCACAGACCTCAATCGATAAATAAAGAGAGAGAGAGAGAGAGAGAGAGAGAGAGAGAGTGTATCTCCCAGGGCTGTGTTTAAACCACCACAATGGCCCACTGGTTTCAGCGGTTCCAAGCCCAAACCGCTATTTACAGTAATGCAATCAGATAGCCAGCCGCATGCACAGGGTCATATGGATTATACTCTATGGAGACTTTTTCAGACTGCCCATAATGCCCATGGTGTCCTGCCGCCACACATGACATGCACAGCTTTACAGACCATCAGACTATATAGGTCAAGGACCTTCAACACCAGACCTTGAGTCCAGTTATTGGTCCTGGATTTTATGATTAGCTGTGGCACTAGTTGGCCAAAGTGTTGGTACAGTTGACTCAGCACCTAACGTTGTTAACAACAAGTGATTGAGAAATAGAGGGCTGGTAACTGGTCTCACTTTTTGATCTGTACATCACCAGTAGTACTGACTCCTCGTACCCTGGCCATCACTTTAAAGTCATTGAAAAAAAAAGTTAAAAAGTAGTTATTTGTAATGAGGTGGTCATCATCAGTGGGGAAGCCTATCATTTGAATAATGGCCTATATGCACTATATGTCCACTATATATCACAATACTCTACTGTATACACTTAATCTGATATTTACAACCGTGAAGTCTATAAATAAAAGCAAAATACCAAAAACTAACAATAATCAGAGACAGGCTATTTAAGTCCCACTCATTTATACAGCATGCTCTGCAATTAACAGCAAAATTCTGTAAAATCTGACCTCTTAACCTCCTTGGTAAGAGGCTTGATCTGTATCTCGCAAACTGCCCAGATTTCTGCTGCTGTATTAAAGGAATAGCTTTGCAGGAGCAAATTTACCTTTCCATTCTTTCACAGATACAGTTATGTACATGGGTTGACAGCATTAGGGTGGTGCCACTGTCTAACTGCCTGATTTTCAAGAGGCAGGAGATCATAAGGCAGTGGGCAGTGGTGGCTCATAACAGGGTTGTGGGTTCGATTCCCGGGCTCGGCAAGCTGCCACTGTTGGGCCCTTGAGCAAGGCCCTTTACCCTCTCTGCTCCCCGGGCGCTGGAGTTGGCTGCCCACCGCTCTGGGTGTGTGTGTGTACTCACTGCCCCACGCAACACGTGTGTGTGTGAGTGTGTGTTCACTACCAGATGGGTTAAATGCGGAGGACACATTTCGCTGTACACTGTACAGTGACAAATACGTGCACCTTTACCTTATAAGTTTGAATCTCATCAACACTCAGGAGTCTGACAATAGGAAAGCTTCCCTTTATGCAATAGGGGGAGTCCTTATCTGTATTGATGGGATACCTTTGCACACCTTTGCACATTAAGTTCAGTAATTGAGGAGTCATTGAGATCTGTACCACTGTTGCACTGCTTTTGACAATGGAGCACTGAGCCCTGGGCTGGGAACTTACGATCTCCTCACACTTGAAAATACACTACATAAAACACCTGGGTTTACAGCTCTAGAGTGGTGCAACTGTCTAGCTGCCTGATTGTCAAGAGGCAGGAGGTCATTAGTTCGAATCTCATCAACACCACGGCCCTCCATGAGCAGAAGTCTGAGAATAGGACATGCCAAACAATAGTTTGTCTTTCAGGCTCAACTCAATATGTGTTGTTGACCAAACTGAGATGCAAATGTGAGCTAGGGGAACTGTTGACTACTCTAAGTTGAGGTAACTTAAAAATCTAAAAGGTTTAGGCAGATATGAGTTACTGTGTGTTGTGCAACCCTAAAGAAATTCCTTCAATCTGCAAAACACAGTTGGCCAATAAAGCCTGATTCTGATCTCCTTTCCTTTCACGATCTTGCCAGCTTAGTGTCTGTCAGGCCCACCTCTCTAGCACGGTCTTTCCCCTCCTCTGTCTTTTAGATTGTTTTCATAGCCAAAGGCATGCCATCTGTTAAAGGCATGTAGCCTTTGAGATAAAATAGTTGCACGCGGCGGTGGCGGCTAGGCCTCCATTCATAAGCAGCTGGCGAGCTCCATCATGACTGGCAGCTTCCCTCGCCCAGCGGCGGGTGATTGGCGTCTGATGAGATTTTGATTGACGGGGTAAGAAGATGTGCCTCTTTGAGCGAGCCACTCTGATGCTCCTTTTTCCTGATCCGACGCTGTGACAGGAAAACACAACTCTCTCTCCCTCACTCTCTCTCTCTCTCTTTCTCCCTTTCCCTCCTGCTCCGGCTGTCAGAAACATCATTCGCCTGTCAGTCTGCTTCTGCTCGCCGAAGAAATGGAGTTGTGAACTTTCCCAGGCACCCGTGAAAGAAACGTTAAATACGAACAAATCTGCAAACAAACCGTCTCAAAGAACCCAACTGTTTCCCTCCAACCTCCCCTCACACACACACCTTTTTGAACCCATCAAAACGGATGTTTTTAGAAGACACGTCATGCCGAAGACGAGGATTGACTTGGAATGCTAATAAAGAGGGCCATATGTTCTGGGGTTCGCTGTTACATGCATTATTAACGTGACTCATATTGTCCTCTGTTAATTTACATTTGTTAAAGGAGGAATGAATTACAATACGTGGGATTAGATCAAAGAAACGTGTCTGAATGCAGACAAAATAGGGAAGCGTCTTTTCCCGATTGGCCTTGTCAAAGCGTTGCGTCTTTATGGGTGCTTTGAGCACAGTTCTAGGTTCAGGAGCATCTTTTGTGGCCTGTATTGATTGGTAATGTTCATTAACATGTACTCCATTGACTTCAGTTCTGTTGTCTTTCACTTATTTCTTTGTGCATTTCCGGGGGTCTGTCACCTTGTCGAGAAAGAGCACCACATGGCTTCTACAGCAATCACTAGAGTAAGATGAATGCAATTCATCATCCTCTAGCTAGTGTGTGTGTGGTGGGTTTCTATATGTGATATTGGGATAATGATGGAGTACCGTGGAGTGAGCTCCTAACACAGTTCGGAAACCCAGATGCCACCCGATGAACTCCGGTAAAGCTTCAAGTGAGAAAGTTACACTTTCTGGATGCCCACCGGCCCGGAAATATCCAGAGAAAGTGAGGAATGTGCTGTTGAACTTGTGGTGTTACACCACTCTTTAGTAGAAACACTTAACTGGCATTTCCACTTCAATAGAAACATCTAACCCCCACCTCATTAGTCTAAATATATGTCTTAATGTATGTGCACACCCCTTCTAATGAATGCATGCACCTAACACTTTAAGCTGCACCCATTTGCTGACACAGATGTGAAAATGCACACACACAGCCTGACTAGTCCCTGTGGAAAAGTACTTCCAATAGCATAGGACTTTCTGAATTAGATAAACTTGAACCTAATGCCAGGCGTCGGCTAGCAGGGTATAAAGCCACCCATCAGTGAGCTGTGGAGCTGTGGAACTGTGTTCTCTGGAATGATGGTTGGTGCTCCATCAAGTACTTTTGGGATGAGCTGAGGAGCTAGGGATGAGGTGGGGTGGTGATCATTCAACATCCTTACTTCCTAATGCCCCGAAATCTAGTAAAAGTCCTCTCTGGACCGCAGAGACAGTTAATCCAACAAAAGCGGGATTTAATTTTAAATACAGAACCACTGAATGAGCTGAACTGTCCCAATATTTTGTCCATATAGTGTATTGTCTACCTTTTAGGTCCACTGGAAAGGTACAGGTATGAGCAGTAGTCCATTTGTTCTCATACAAAACCTATCAGTGTCCCTCTACACAATGCTTTGAGCAATGCCAAGAGCCACTTTTGGCTTCATGAAGAAGCGTGGAGAACCGTGTTTGTAGCAGAACTGTGTCAGTGTGAAGAACATTTGAAAGGCCTGATATAAAGCTTATTCACCAATTCCATATGGAACCAAAGTGGTCCTTCTGTGGCATCAAATTCTACTGATCATACTTACCAGGTGTTATTTGGGTGGGTCTCAGCATAGCAGTGACACTAAGATAAGTTAATTTGGCAGTTTTTTGCACCCTCCAATGTCACTGCTAGGTTGAAGAGTCAAGAGTCAAGAGTAGCTTTGTGGTCAGAAATTGTCCATTGATAAGTAATGATGCTAGTGGACGACTGGCCTTAACCCGCATAATCATTTATAGGGGCTTATTGTAACAAGCATTAGTTGCTATAAAAGCCTCCTTTGTTCAATGTGAATGCCATTTTCCTAGCAAGTATTATACCAACTATTGCTTGTGAGAATAAGCCTTTATAAATGTCTATGTTGGTTAAATAAACTTATGAACACAAGCCTTCAGTAAAATGATTCCTATTCCAATTATATAAATAATGAAAACTCAGTTCTAAGCCAATTGAAGGCATGTGAGACACAAAACTGTAGACTAGAGAGCTGTTAGTTCCTATATCATTGCTAGCATTTCCCAGAAGGCTTTAAGATTCTATGAAAATCCGTTGGTCACACCTCACTTATGCTATGACATCAATGGCAGTGCAGCGGACTGTGGATCTTCTCCGCCAGAGATGAAGAATGAAAATGGGCCTCTGGCAAACACACACAGAAATATATTGTGCAAAGCTACATGACTTCATCCGCAAGTCCAAGAGAGAGGTGTTCAGGTGAGGGTTTGGTTCAAAGGTTCAGGGAGAGAGATTGGGCTGGGTTTGTTTATCGAGATGTTGAGCTTGACGTAACTGCTCTGAAGCCAAAGTACTGAGGCCTTCGCACAACAAATCCAGTGTGTGGAATTGTCAATGAAAAATGCATTTGACTGCCAAACAGAATAATTCCTCCAGCAGGTGGAACAGACAGAATTTCTAGTGAGGACAAGTAAGCATTTGGGTTCAGGCAATATTTCACTATTAATTACATTGTTATTACATGACTGCTAATATGTAAATACATGGTTATTAGAGACACTTGAAAAGAGTCAGATTTTCACCAATTTAAAGAACCCATTTAAGGCAAATTGTGTTGCCTTACGTGTTTTCTTGTTCTACACAGAACCATTGCCTTAAGAACCCATCCTCTATGAGCATAGGATCGCTAGTTCGAATCCCCATCATGCTGCTAGCCATCGCTAGCAATTGGCCTTGCTCTCTCCAGGGTGAGTAGATCGCACTTTCTCCCCGCATCACTTTAGTGCAGTGCTGACCAGCACTGGCATCTGCTGGGCAATGCATCAGAGCTAGGAACATGGCTCTTTCCTCTGAGCACGTTTGTTGCCCATCGACGTTGCACCGAAAATAGAGGCGTTGACTGGCTGCCTGTGCTGACCAACATCACTCAGGTAGTGTAGTGGGGAGGAATTGCCATTAACCCACCCCTGAGAAAATAAGGCCGGTTGTGCTCTTCCGGATTCTGGTTGTTGATGGCAAGCAGCATGACCAACAAACCTCGAATCACTGGACCGCTCTGAGCCCCCATAGCAACGTCATGCTGATGTTGAATACCATTCAATACCATATCATTTAGTCATGGTACCCCAAATTCTATGTTTATCCAACTTTGGAAGTAGATGTTAAGCCAGCATTGGTAATGTCCAACGTTAGAGTCCAACATCTTTCTGATGTCAAATTGCCGTCCGGTGCCCACTGGGCTGAAGCTTATTATTATTTATTATTCATATAATTACATAAAAACACCACAACCTTCTTCAGTCACTCCTACAGGCGTGTGGGCAATGAAAGAGTGGGCCCTCGTGTGACTCCTGGCCATTGAATAGGTTAAGGCTGAGGCTTTATTAGTCCTGCTATGGGTTTAAGGTGAGCAGGTCAGGGTCGTTCTTGTGCATACTGGCTTCGGAGAGTAGAGGAAGCTGATGTAAGCTAATTTGACAGTCGCTGGTAAAGTGACAGCACTGTGTACTCTCTCTGTCTCTCTCTCTCTCTCCCTCTCTCTCTCTCTCTCTCTCACATGCTGCACACCATGGCACCAAGCCAACGAAACCAGCTCCTCTGTGATAAGATGTGTTAACATGATCCGGCTCAATCGAGTACAAACACACGCGCGACCAACAGGGAAACAACATTGATTGACATCCCAAACGCTGGTGCTTTTAATTCGGCGCGCTTTTCATGGCCGCCTGACAGATTAGAAAGTGCTGTCTGTAAGCCCGTTCCATCCACCAGCCCCACCGCCCCACTACCCACCCCACCCCGCCCGCCTAATTCTATTTTAACTGTAAAACATGGTGTCATCATTTTCTGACAGTCCTTGAGACAGAATTTATCTCATCATTAATTAAAGCTCGCATTTCTTACACGCACGGCACTTAATTAGCGCGAGGTCATTGGGGAGGGCTTATTAAGTGGAACAAATTCAACCCAACGTTAAGGGAAAGAGTTTTCTACTCCCACACACAAGCATGCAAGTGTGTGTGTATGTGTGTTGGGTTGAGCTGCTGTTGACGGTGATTGATAACCACACCGGTTTGAACAGCAGACAGGGGAAACTGCAATGGCGGCTAGGGACACAGCCAGGCGATTGGAAACATATGCTGGCTCGCAGGCGCAAGGAGAAGAGATAGATTACAGAGGAGGCCATGTCAGAGCCGATGTTTTATCATGCCATCTCTCTCTCTCTCTCTCTCTCTCTCTCTCTCTCTCTCGCCCTCTCTTGCTACCGCTCATCACCTGGTATTTTTAGTTGCGCGCCTCGACGAGTTTGTCAGAAAGGAAACGCGAGGAAGAAGAAGGAACGATGCGCATTGGGGGGACCGTCACCACGCGAGAGACAGAAAGAGAGAGGAAGAGAGAGAGAGAGAGAGGGAGAGAAAGAGAGGGGGACTTTTTCCCCTGATGGCTTGGGTGACACTGTTTCGCGTTACCATAATTCAAAAAGACAGAATGGGTTTGGCTCGGCGTGCAGAGACAACAGCTGTTTTTGCTGTGCACCGACGCAGCATTTGTTTGCCCAAAAACAGTGCCAAAAAGCAAAAAAAAAAAAAAAAGGTAAGGTTTGATTGGCATGTGTTCACCACTGACCCAACCTTGTAATTCCAGAAATGTTGGAGTCAATTCTGATTCCAGTTCGAAATGATGGGAATCAACAACCAGATTCCCCGTACCAAAAAATAAAGGTACAACAAAGGAGATCTGGCTCAATAATATTTCATATGCACACGATTCAGTCTATGAAATCGGTGCCATTTCCACTTTGCTAAAAAAATTAAAACACTTAAGGAACATAATAAAATCCTCCACAAAAACATTTGGGGTCTAGTTCCTTACCTGGCACACATGCCAATCAATTTGAAATATAATTTTCTTAGCATTAAGAGTGTAACCGTAATAATAATAATAATTTAAAAAATGGTCACAGGGTGGTTAGGTTGAGCTTGACTAACTTGACTGACTGTATATATATGTGTGTGTGTGTGTGTTGATTCTGATATGTGTGACCTGATTGTCTCCTGGCAGCTCCTGGGTGGGTAAGATGTTTCAGCACAGTTAAAGACACTGATTGTAGGCAAGTGTTTGACCGTTCGGCATTCTCCAAAATTCAATTCATCAACTTACTGATAATTGCATTTCGGAATTACTTCCCAGCCCTACTGGCCGGGCCAAGCCCATGCATGCACGGTTCTGGCACACAGGCCAGCAGCCCACGCCAGTCAGCCGGGGACATTATGCGAAGCAGCAGGTAACAGACTGTCAGAGAAAGTGCAAGCACTGAAATAGTGGCTTGACACATCTGGCACGTGTGGTCCTACTGCAACCCCCTCCCCCCCTCCAACCCCTCCTTTTTAGCTTTTGAAAAGAAGAGAGAGAGAGAAAGAAAGAAATGAGCATGAGTGAAAAAGAGCAGTCGTCTGCCCCGCTAACAGTTTAATGACAAGGGGAAAAAAGTTTGGTGTTTGATTGACAGCTTTGGCCTTGTCTTAATTGGACGTAATTTAGAGCAATTTTGTGGAGGTCTCTCGGAGCGACCAAATAATAACAGTGGACTGATCTCAGAACTGTTTTTGTAAGTAATAATAAAAAGCCCCCCCCCCCCCCCCCGCACACCATTAGTTCCATTTACACATTAGAATAATAAGCTTTTTGAACTAATATACCCTTCAGACTTCAGCTTGAACACTGCGGGTGCGAAACAGCACCTGGAAGACGAAACCTGTTGGCACATTACCAGATCAAAAGGTCTGGAATAAGATTTCAAAAGACTTTTCAAAACGAGGTGATGGATAGGTTGCTGAATGCCTTATGCATGGAGACTCCTTGTCTTGTATTGCTGCTGAGAAAGCTTACATTTATTAAAAGTATTGGGACACCTGCTCACTGCTCATTGCTGCTGCTTCTGAAATCAAGAGTATTAAAATGCTGCCGAGTTTATGCTGCTTTTGTTGGAGGAATTGCCTCTAAAGAAGGATTTCTACTAGATTTTGGAGGAGCACTGCTGTAAGGATCTCATCAAGGTAGTCATTCAGTGACAAGAGCGTTAGTAAGGCCAGGATGTTCGATGAACACCAGTCCACCTCATCCCCAGATCCCCAGTATTGGATGGATCACTCCACCATCATTCCAGAGAACACAGTTAAACTGCAAGGTTGGAGGGCTTCATACCCCTGGCCATGCCTGGCACAGTGCCAACATGTTCATGTTTATCTACTCCAGAGAGTCCTATTCTGTTGGCAGTACTTCTCCACAGGGATTAGACAAGCCATGTGTATGCATTTGCACATCTGTGGCAGCAATGGGTGTGTTTTAAAGTAGCTGGATGCATTATTTAGAGAGGGTGTCCACAAACTTTAGAAATCCCTACCTTAAAGCTCTAACCATCTAGGAATTCTGAGGTAGCACACCTTCTTCATTATTCCATCCATAATATACCACCAGTTTCACTGGCAGCAAAACAGAAAACACAGAGCATGATACTACCACCACCATGCTTAACAGTTGGTGGTAGTACAGTTTTGCTAAGAGGTAGAAAGCCTTCCCTTTACTCCACCAAACACACCTGTGGTCACTGTGGGCAGACAACTCGATTTTTGTCTCATCTGACCATAAACCTTTCTAGAAGGCCTTTTCTTTGTCCATGTGGTCAGCTGTAAACCTGAAGGTATCATTTTTGGAGCAAGGTCTACCCTCTTGGATAGCAGCCCCATAGTCTATAGTGAGATAAAATCTGCTTGTCTTTCTTGATAAATTCTGTAAAGTTGATCAATTTAATTTGATATTAATGACTGAAGAAATTTCACATGAATCAGTTATTATCATATCATTTTATTTGACAATTTAATATAGGTAAGCTAAGTAGGTTAAACTGCTATTGACTTAATAAGCAGATACTGTATATGCAAATACACTGGAGAATTCTCCAGAGAAGAACATCATGCAAAACAAATTTCAGGCTATTATTATTATTATTATTATTATTATTAGTATTACTATTATTCATAATAATAATAATAATAATAATAATAATAATAAAAATTATTGGCACCATTATTTTTTATGCATGAGGGTGACTCATGACCAGCGAATAGTTAATGAAAGAAACTAGGTGCGGGGTCAGTGCCCTCTACATCCACACACACACACTCACACAAACATGCTCATACACACCCGTCACACCAGATCACACAAATGGCCTCTGATGTGGCAGAGATGAGGACTAAGGCCAAGGGCAGGGCATGCAGCATGAGCCAGTGGTGTACGCTACATTGTATGCAACACCAGAAAGAGACTATCACCATGACAACACCATTCTCCTTGTTTTTAATACATTATGCAGCTTAATCAGTACATCATGACTGGGAAAGGTTTTGCTTGTGACCTTAAAGCCATAACTTAAGAAAGATCTAGTGTACACAATGTTCCTTTACTGGAGTGGAAGTGATTCATTTTGAGATTCTAGGCTAATGTTGCTAATAAGTAATGGAACGCTCACACCTTACCAGTTAGATTTAGGCTAATGTAGACCTGCTTATGTGTTTTCTGAAACTATACGACATTCATATATTAAATAAATGTTAAATGTAAGGTGTATACAGTATTTTACCAACATAAAGATAGCCAGTAGTAAGTAGCCATACTGAAGCCTGGATAGAAGTCTGGGCTGGACATTTGAAAAATGGTAAAGGTGCCAGATGGTTATGGGTTCTAATCTCTAGACTGACTGGGTATTCCTGGAGGCACTTAGCCCTCCCCTGCCCTGGGTGGCGCTGCAGCGCTGGCCTAAACTCTGCATGGTTAACTGAATTGAACTTTGTCCAATTTGGATGTTTATAGAACAGTGTCGGAAACGATGACTACTTCTTTTAATTTCTCAAAAAATAAATGCATCATATGTCCAAATGTTTGCAGACAACAGCTGATTCAAGTGCATTAATGGCTGGCTCAAGGGTATTAATATGGAGTTACCCACCAACACCCCCTCCCCATGCCTACAAGCAACAAACTCTAGTTAGGTTTCTGAAAGGCATGGCATTAGAGCTGGGACATTGTTATGAAAATTGGATTGCAGTGAGCCTCAACAGCTTTACTGAGGTTAGCACTGAGGGCCTGCACTGGCTAGCATCGCATCACAGTGATAGAGGGAGAAGGAAAGGGCATTCTACCCACTCAGAAAGAATAAGACACTTTATGCTGTCTGGGATTCCCAGCTATGGATTGCTGTGGAGCAACATCACTCCTAAGAACGCAGTACCACTGATGCACAGTCTTTGCGCTTTGTTCCTCTCTAGCTGATGTTTCCATGATGACCTTACACCTTCATGTGTGGTTGCACCAGAGTGTCCCATCGTATTGGCACTATTGTGGCAATGTTCTTCTATGGCGGTTATACAATTAGGCCCAGCAGTGGGTGCAATTTCAATTCTGCAAATTTTGAATTAGGTGTGTCTGGATACTTTTGGACATATACTGTATCAACAGCCACGTTCTATGGTCTCCAGAAGGCTGCAAAGGTGTCGTTTGCCTTTACCACACTGACCAGTGCAAACAGACAGCATTCGGCAGGAAAACAGAAAAGCCGGACATGCTGTAGTCTGAGGCGCCGCTTTCATTCCCGCTCTCCAGGCCTTTCTTTCAAGCCCTAATGGCCTTGATCGGCTCAGCCACTCCACCCGCCTCCCAGCAGCTCACGGTGAGACTAGTGCAAAACTAGGCGAACATAATGAACTAAATTAAAGCGCTGAGCCCACAAGATCCTCCTGCTAGCCAGACTCATTTACATGGCGGATGTTTGTAATTGTGGAGAAGGAGCCCTTTTGCATCGCATGTGTCTTTAGGAGAAAAAAAAAAGAAAAAATCAGGCCGGCTGCTGGTGCTGGGCGGTGGGGGTGGCGTACAAGGCGGGGGGGAAAAATAGTCAAGATGTGGAATTTAAGAGCAATAATATGCGAAAAGCTGAAGAGCGTTTTTCGTTTCGCGCCCCGTGGTTATGAGCGAATTGTTAATTATTAATAACAAATTTCCCCCCATTTTTCTTTTATCTTGTCATTTATCCCCCCAACGAATGAGTGCACAGAAAACTTCAGAAGTGCAACGTATGGATATTTCACATTTCGCTCGGCGGATCCGCACCCAGCTTCTACCCCCGCCACGCTCAGCGAATTAGCATTATTGAAAGTTTGCGCTCCAACTGAAGTGAACAACTTAAGTAGGCTATTGTGCTTCAGTGCCTTAATAAGGCAAATGATCAGTGGCTGGCCCGTCGTTTTATCACTACACTTTATGATCTGGGATAAACACTCACTTGCTGGCGTAAATCCATTCAAATCCATAAAAGTTGGGACAAAGCTGTAAAGTAGAGGTCATCGTCTGTGTGTTATGGGGGCTGGTTTGAGCTATGGAGCTCAGATTTCTCGACAGATTTCTAAAGTTTCTTTCAGTCTCTAACTCTCCGTTCTCCTCTCTGCTCCTCTTGCCTTGCATGCACACACGCCCAAGAGTATCATAATCATTCCTGTTTATTTTCCTCAATATGTCATAGATAAAGCTTCAGAATGAGTGATTGCCTTAATATCATAGCCGGAATTAAATGATAATTAAAAAATTGTTAGTTTAAAGCCATCGCTGTCCATAAAACTTTGATTACTCGAACATTATCCACATTACATTTTTATGGGGTTTACCCAAGTGATTGCAGGCAAAGATTTTTGCATGTGTGTATGTGTGTGTTTATTTGTGTGTGTGTGTGTGTGTGTCTGTACATTTGTGGGAGAAGAACAGAGAGCACGCTTCAGCCTACAAATAGACATATCGCAGAATTTATCAAGTAAAGCTCGTTAGATGTTTTCTGTATTAACAAGTATGACGTCCTAGAACGGAGAACTGTACTTAGCTGGGCATAGTTTTTATGAATTATGAGAGTTTGTTACATGGAAGTGACAAACCATGAACCTGAAACACTGCTGTCTTCATTGGAAAGAAAATCCAGAATAACCAAAACAGGGCTGTACAACAGGCCAATTCCAAAACCCCACGACTGTTACGGAACTACATGCAGTCTAATTTGCCATGTTTATGCTTTCAAAATGAACAGAAACCCAGTAAAAGTGTAAAAGCCCTAGTCAAATCTGGTGAAATCAGGAGAGTAAGGTGTTTTTAATACTAGAGAGCAGCACTTCACCTCCAGACTTGTTATGGGAATACAGGTTGCTACGCAAACCAGGCCTCCTGACCCTGGCTTTCCTGCACCAGTGTCCACAGACAGGGAGCTCAAATTGGGCACGTGACAAAGCAAGCAAACAGGCATCCACACTAGGCTAAAAGTCAACACTAGCTGGTGCTAGCTTTTACCATATCTACTCTTATCTCATGGTGGCAAGGTTAAATGCTAACCCAGCTTCACATCATGCTAAGAGGACATAGCAAGAGTCCACCGTAAAAGTAAATATCAGTGTGTTTCATTCTTCAAGTAAAATAACAGGGTGGTAAACAGGCTTGTAACATCGCATTTGAGCACTTTTCACCCCAGACAAAGTCACATTCTTACTATTTATAACTTATAATACCTATAATTTATTTTTTTACAGAGAGCTTTAAGTTGAAGGTATTAACTTGGTGTGTGTGTGAGCTACAATGTACTCAAAAGTAACTATTTTGCGTAACATGATGGCTAGTTCTAAGACAGACATACACCCCTTCTACACATACACACCCACCCCTCCACCCCCTCTCCACCTCTATCACCAGTGAGAGTTGTTTCCTACATTACTTAGGGGAAAATTCCTTCTCCCAATTCTGCCTGTCAAGCCCAATTTGGGCCAACAGTAAGCATGCGCCAGCCGCCGCTCCGCCCCGCCGCTCATCGCCATGGTGACAGCTTGATTAGATCATCAATCCTACCCGCGAACGGCGCTCTTCCTGAACACCTGGGCGGCCCGGGTCATGCCGGCCTCTTAGCTACCGTTGTTTCGGTGACCCCCACCGCAAAGCCTCCGACCCACATTTGCATCATTGCCCCCCACTCCGAGCGTTAAAAATGACCAGGCCTTGCGTGCCCACTCCTCTATTACCCCCCCTTACCTCTGTACGCGCTACAGGCTACAGAGTTTGCTGAGGGGCATGCTACTTTTGAATGTGTCATTTATTTTAAAAATGCATGTGCATTCATGGATGGCACATTTGGCGAACTCACACACTCACACACTCACATTTAAGACGACACGTTCAGAAGAAGCATTTGGGACACTTTCATCAAACTGATTTGAACCTTGATTTGTCTTGAAAACTGATTTTAACCTTGTACAGTAGAGCTCTGTAGCTGTCCAGCAAGTTTATACTGTGGATTGAAGAATGTAGGAATTCATGTGTACAGTAATACATACTAATGTATTTAAATTAACTGCTGTATTAAAAATGTTTGTATTTACATATTTTTTTCTTTGAGGTGGATTTTGGGAAAATGTAGCAAAATTGGTATGAGCCATAAGTTAAAAATGTAGTAATTTTATTTAATGTTAGTGAGTCTATAACATGTAACACAATGTATATATATATATATATATATATATATATATATATATATATATATATATATATATATATATATATATACGAATGGAAATTTATGACATATTTAAAATTGCATAATATAGAAATAAATATTGCATAATAATGTATGCAATATGTAAATAAATACAAAGGGGAGCACTCCTTATAATATATATACCTTTTAAGAAAAAGGACAAAAGTTAATGTAAAAAGACATTTTGGAGCATTTCTATTGGTCCATTTAAACAATGTAAAGATCCACTGTCAGATTCACAATGTCAAAAAGTTAAAAAAATTAGATATACAAAGTTTTGAGTGCAAAAATTTGTATTTTACACAATATACAGAATATTGGCTCAAATGTATAAATATATACCTTTCTGATTATTACTGAAAAGGTTTTTAAAGGAATTGTTAAATAACTGGATGGTTACATGTTGTTACTATTGGCACCCCTACATAGTAATACTCTGATTTTTAATTTTTCAAACTAATACCTATGTACCACTGTCTGTATTACACTATTTGATTACCACATACTGGTATTTTCTGTACTGAAGACCTATTTACTGAACCTTTGCTTGTAATAGACAGAGACAGAGGGCATGTGCTGAACTCTCATGTTTCAGAAAGGACACAGCAGTGAGGTTATATCCTACACAGTAGTTTGTAGTACTAGTGGTGAAGTGTAGTGGAACTTTCACTTTCCATAAGCATTTCCTGAATCCATGGCGATCAGTCGAAACCTGGGAAAATTGCTGTATGTGAGAAAAAGGAGTTATGGTGGACAGATTCACAGACTAATTTACAAATACACTGGACTGAAGAATAAGTGACAGTATTGTATATGTCACTCACAGGCAAAAACCTTGTTTCTCCATTTTAGCAATTTTAAAAAAAAATTCATATAATTTGAGTCTGCTCATGATAAACGGACTAACATAAATTCTCCAAAATGACTTGAAATAAAATCATTTTACAATGTTTTCTGTTGAAAGTCAGTTTTTCCTTTTAATATCATATTGGAGATACAAGGGTTTGAGGTGACAGTGATAATATTTTTGTGTAAACATTTATTTACAGAATTCACACCGGTTTTGTTCATTTCTAGTTCCAGAACATTGAGTTATTCTCCATGGAAACTGACTATATGCTCCACACTCAGCAGATTAAGGTTCAAAAATGCTGAAGTACTCCTTTAAATGGCCTACTTCAAATTTAACCCCATATAAGTTCATTTAACCCTGTAGCTGTGGAGTTAAGCACACATTGTTGACTTAATAATGCAGAAATGCTGATTACATGCTTTTTTTTTTCATGCATTGTAAACAGACTACATGCTGTAGCTCTCATCAGATAGGCTACCGTAAGTGTGTAAATGGCCTATTTGTACCCCCCTACATGCTCAAGCCAACTGATGCGTCAGCAATTTCTGAATGAGAACAGCCTAAAAGTTGGCTCAAGGCAACTCGGACTCATTCCAACTCTCGTCTAACACGTAAACAGTCCTAGCCGTTTAAATGGTATTTAATGCATTATGGAGGCCAGAACTGATTCTCGCCCACGTCCTCACTGAGTTCCTTTTTTTTTAAGCCCTGCCTTTTAGAGTAGTTAGCATAGGGATCCTACAGAAAGCTCTCTGCCACTTTGTCCCTGAATGCAGCATATTCCCAAGGCACAGGCGCTGAACATGTGGCTATTCATTATTCAACAGCCACGGCTACCACTCTCAGTTAACACTACAGGCACTTTTTGTTAACTTCATATGAGAATGATGATACTATTGTAGTTAGCTGTGTTGGCTGAAAGCAGAGCTGCTTAGTGTTGTAAGGCATGGTGATATGACTGTGTAGGTATATACGATATAATTAGATTTAACTGCATTTCTATTTCCATCTTTTTGGCCTTTGTCATCCTTTGTCTTCTTAAAAAGTAACTAAATTCATAATTAGGTCTTTTTTTTGCTGAAAAAAACTGTTTAAAAAGTGCAGTCACTGTTTTAAAACAATTATAATAATAATAATACAAAAATTGTAGATGCATGTATAATATGTCAAATATGAATGATGCCATGTATATCAAATAGCTCTTAAATAATTAAGCAGTTCTAAAATTTTCAAGTACAAGTTTTCATAGTAGTGAAATTATTTGACTAACAACCTTCTGGTGTTTAAAGAAGCATTTTTTTTAATATTCTATAATAAACCATATAAACATTTTTTCCCTTGTATATTTTATTAAGTTATGCATATATTCCTACTTAGATAAAATCCTCTATTCAGTTTTATTATTCAGTGAACCCATGTGCCACCCCCTATACATTGTTAGTACCATTAAAAGGCTTGAAATCAATGTTTTCAATAAACTAAATCCCAAATAGTTGGATAGGAGATACAGGATAGGAGATGATTCGAATATGCTCCTAACTTAACAGGTTTTAAGCTAAAGCAAACTAAGGCTTGAAAAAACTGAGCATAATACATAATATGCCACTCTGCCTTATGTTTTAACAGTGCTCACATCTGTAGGCCAACAACTGTATCAAAATAGCAAATTGCATTGATATTTATATATATATATATATATATAGCACTTTATAACCTTTACTGTACTAGTCATGACAAACACATGAATACCTACACGCTTCAATCTACAGTATAAACTTTGCTGGACAGCTACAGAGCTCTACTGTACAAGGGTCAATTTGATTTAATGAAAGTGCCCCAAATACGTCTTCTGAACGTGTCGTCTTACAGGTTATAACAGCCTGTAAGATTAATATGACTGATCCCAAACTTTTTGAAAGTAATATATATTGTTGCTGTCATGCAAGAACCTTGTTTTTCACTTTTTGACAGAATCTGAATCTGGAAGTTGTTCTTTACAATCATTCCATTATGATAAAAAAAAATCTCCTTTTCTGTTGATTTTCATGGAAAGTTAAAGTATTGTATTTTTTCCTTTAGGTTTTTTTCCATGACAGTGAGAATACATATATAAAAACAAAGCATAAAACAGTCAGCATGTGAAACTTAATGTGACCGATCTGCATTATGAATGAGGTTTACCTTCAGACATTAGTTAGTCTGTTTTTGTTCCTGGCAGGTCACACTATTATTTCTGCAGCTGTTAATTTTGCGTACGCAAGCTTACAATTTAGGGCGCTTTGTGCAGTCTGAGGCATTTAATACCAATTAGTGGCCTATCTAATATCTGCACTATTGTATCGTTCATGTGTGTGCTTGATTCAGGGACAACGTGGAGGAAAACAACTATTAATTCACATGACGTCGCTTGTTAGCCCGGCGGTTATTAATTGCGCCTGGCCGGTTATTCACTACCCCAATAAACCAACAATAGTTTCCAAATCACCTGAAAAATGAGTCCAAGGACAACATGGCTCGGGGAAGGCGTGGCACAGAGTCTGAAAAACGATCAGTCGGCCTGACCAAGATGAATGGAGCTCAGATGGATTTTAATTACTACAGCTGGCCTCATTAATTACTCCCCCCCAAATACAAATATTGTTATATTTGGGGAAATTTGTGATTTATTTTATTTGGTTGCCCGTTGGATGGAGATGAATGGCTTCCCGTCGCCGACGTTGTGGGGACACAAAGGCGGAACACGTGGGATAAAGAGGAGGATTTGCCATGGGGCAGCTGCTTTATTATTTAAGACGCAGTCCGGTGTTACAAGGCAACAATAACAGTCAGAAGTTATGCCTGAAAAGCTGCATAAATGCTTCCAGCACTCTTAAAAGTGGAACTTTTAGCTGATCGGCTGCATCTTTCAAAGCTCTAGACCACATCGGCTAAAATACGTCCATTTCTGGACGCACTGCGTCCACTAAAAAGTGCATTGTGTAGGCTTATAAAGCTTATTTCTCTTGGTACGGTCGGTCATGGGGGTTAAGAGGAGCTGTTTTGCTGCTGCTGCTGTTTTGTTGTAGCATTATTAGCTTTTGAAAGATGCTAATGGTGCATTATCGAAAACTGGCCAGCCAGTTTGAACCCTCTTAGTCCCTGTGGCGTACGTATTTCCACACCACAGTGTCTTTTTACATTATATTACTTATTATTTACCCATAGCTCATTCAGACTAGCAGAGAACTCTGGTGGAAAGTGCAAATTCTGTGCTTTTAGTCCATAAAAAAGAGGAGATTTTATAATGCTTTGGTTTTGCTTTGCAGAAAGCCATCATTTGCATTTTTGACCTTTTCATGTCATATTTTCAAACAACAAAATGAGAAATTTTAAGATCAGACTCAAACCTGTTAATTTATAATGTAAACTGACAATAAGCATCTGATTACTATGTAATTACTATGTAACTACTTAGCAATAATTGTGTAATATCGACTGAACTAAAAAAATGAACACTACTGTTTTGGGGAATCATGCTGATCTTAATGAGGACATTTATACTGTAGGAACTGTACACACTCATGCTCACTCTCCTGCAGCACATCCTCATTATCATCAGCAGCTGCAGTCTCCATAATTCCTGGGTAAAATTCCAATGAGTGTCTTCTTCCTTCTTTTCTTCTTCCCTCGGTTATTTTCTTTCCTTTCGCTGTCCAGCTATAAGTGCAGCGGAGGCGCTGGGGTGTGTCTCTATGGTTCTTCCCTGCGCTCTCGATAGCGGCCCTGCTGTAATTAATGTAAATAGCAGCGAGCTGGCGCGGGCTCCGGTCCACTCAGCCTTAGCATGCAGAGCTTTGTCACTATACATCATCCCAATGGGCCGCCATCCTCTCAAATTAAAGCTCATGGATTTTATCCTCTGCCTTTTATAAAAAAAAAAACTCTTGCGCCACACACACATACACACATGCTCGTACACACACACACACACACACACACACACACACACACAAACATACATATACACATGCTAGTGGACTCCATGGGTCACATATACATTTACACACTAATGTAATCTCTCAAGTTATACAAACACGCACACACACACACACACACACACACATATGCACAACACTCTCTGGGCCTCCCCCCCTTGCTCTGGTTGTTTGGCCTCCAATAAATTTCTTTGAAACATGATTCTACACATGGCCGGTGAGAGAGAGAGCATGAGAGAGAGGGAGAGAGAGAGAGAGAGAGAGAGAGAGAGAGAGAGCAGAAATTAAAATTTCATTATTTACTGCGCTTGTGTTGCAGGGCACAATTAGTATCTTCAGAGCATAGAGTAGATGCATTGTACAGTGTCTCTCTCTCTCTCGCTCTCTCTCTCTCTCTCGCTCTCACATTTTCTTTCACTCATTCATTTTTTTCTCTCATTTTGCCTCTTTCACTCACTCTCTGTCTCTCATTCTCTCTCTCTCTCTCTCTCGTCATATGTTCTTTCTCTCTCACAAATCCCTTTCTCTCTCATTCTCTCTCTCTATCTTTCGCACACACACACACACACACACACACAAATGCCTTTCTCTGGCATTATCCTTCTCTCTTGTGCTCTCTCTCTCATTCTCCCACTTTCTGACATTCTCTCTCTTTCTCTTTTTGTTTGTCTCTCTCTCTCTCTCTCTCTCTCTCTCTCACACACACACACAAACAATTGTTTCTCATTCTCCCCCTCTCTCCTTCTTTTTTGCTCTCTCTTTCTTTTTCTTTCAATCCCTCTTTCTGTATCTGTATGTTCTTTCTCTCTCACAAATCCCTTTCTCTCTCATTCTCTCTCTCTATCTTTCGCACACACACACACACACACACACACACACACAAATGCCTTTCTCTGGCATTATCCTTCTCTCTTGTGCTCTCTCTCTCATTCTCCCACTTTCTGACATTCTCTCTCTTTCTCTTTTTGTTTGTCTCTCTCGTTCGCTCTCTCTCTCTCTCTCTCTCTCTCTCACACACACACAAACAATTGTTTCTCATTCTCCCCCTCTCTCCTTCTTTTTTGCTCTCTCTTTCTTTTTCTTTCAATCCCTCTTTCTGTATCTTACTCTTTATCTCTCACTTTCTTTTCTCTCTCTCTCTCTCTCTCTCTCTCTCTCTCTCTCTCTCTCTCTCTCTCTCGTCTCCCTTACTTTTTCATTTTTCTGTCTCTCTCTCTCGCTGTCTCTTCCTTTTTCTATGTCTTGCTTTTCAATGCAGTGTAACATGGCCAGTGTGAGCCACACCCAACCTACGGCACTGAATTCCTTACACCAACCACCAACCACCCCACTCCCCCCTTCCCACCCCCCCCCCCCCCCCACCCAAACCCCTGAATACTTGAATTGCACTAAACGGCGGAAGAGAGAGAAAAGCAGCATCTTGTGTCAAGCCAGAACAATGTCATTTATCAGCTGAGCGTTTTAGACTGTATAATAAGTTTCACATATTAATATAATTTTTCATCTTACACCATGGCTTGATTTATGACCAGCAGGTGATCTCAGGTGATCATTGAATTATATGACCAGTAATAAGAGAGAGAGAGAGAGAGTGGAGGAAGGGAAAGGGAATAAAAAAGCGAGTATGGTTTGGGAGACTGGAAGTGTGTTTGTTCTGGTCTGCTAGTCTAATAGAGAGAATTCTGGGGGGTGTACATTTTTCTCTTTCTTTTTTGTAACTCTCCGTCCTTTCAGTTTCCCTATAAACACGTGCACTGTTGATGAATCCTGTAAGCGCTATTCCTGTAAACACAATTGCCCTGAAAACCCCAAACCTGTATTTTCCAGTTCAGTCATTTCACCTGCTGCAAACACCTCTCTTGCTCCCCAGGCTGCAGATACTGTATTTAGGGTTTGAACTCACAACCCTAACCCTAGTCCCTAACTCTAACCCTAATCCCTAACCCCTAACCCTAACCCTAACCCCTAACCCGAACCCCTAATCCTAATCCCTAACCCCTAACCCTAACCCTAACCCTAACCTAACCCTAACCCTAACCCTAACCCCTAACCCTAATCCCTAACTGTAACCCTAACCCCTAACCCTAACCCCTAACCCTAACCCTAACCCCTAACCCTAATCCCTAACTTTAACCCTAACCCCTAACCCTAACCTAACCCTAACCCTAACCCTAACCTAACCCTAACCCTAACCCCTAACCCTAATCCCTAACCCTAACCCTAACCCCTAACCTCTAAACCTAACCTATTGGCCCTAATGTGCTTCTCTATATTACAAGCAATGCTTGGCATGCCCAGTGTGCAACAACCTTGAGGATGGACCGACCGTACCAGTTGCATACAGTCTGTGGACTGATGCTTGCTTTCTATCTGGGAAATAATTTGTGTTTAGGGAATAAGCTGTCAATCTAAAAGAAATCTGAATTAAATTAGAAATAATCCTATTGAATATGTTACATACAGAGGAAAACATCTGTAGGCTGTACATTGATATCTTCATAAGTAACCCCAAGACAAACCCATCATTTCTTGTGTCTTTTACAGCATTCAGCGGACAAAGTGCTGATCAACGTCTTCAGCCATGTTTATCACAAACCTCTACATTGTAGCTTCATCTAGTTGACCATAGCTTAAACTGTGGATGCTCAATTTGTGTTAGCCATCTTCTGTGCAATCACTGATGCTAAGTTTCTGACTGCAACGTTGCTCTTGGGTAGATAGTTTTGGTGGATCCAGTCTCAACCACCAAGCCATCAACCATACACAGTTCTTTTTGGAAGCAAAAGTGGTTCTTCTATTGCATTGTTAGGAGAACCCTTAGTAGAACCTTTATGTTAAGAGTCTGAAACCCTCATTCCAGGGCCATACAAACTACCATGTTAGAGTCACTCCTGTGTTGAGAATGGTTCTCTGTAAACCACCCAGTTTTTAGAAACTGACCAATAATGATTACATATACATTAAGATATGCCCATGAAGTGGTCAAACAATGGACGTACAAGGTAAGTGTTTCTAATTAAGTGGACAGTAAGTGTAGTTTATGGTTGTATATTTATTTATGTTATATTTTAATTGGATGGGGATTGATAACCCAATTAAATTAGCTTTTCCACCCCACTTTTAAACGTCTCTCAACAATGACAGAAGAACATCTCTGAAATAACCAAAAGCTAACCTTGCATCAAAACGCACAAAGGCTCTGTGTCAATGCAGCCGATCGTTGTGTGTCTCAACTCCCCCTTAAACTAAACTTTACGTGCACCTGCAGGTGATGTTTTGTATTTAATGATTTAATTTAGAGATTGTGCTTGAAGACATAAATCACATGCTATGGGTTCAAATCTACTTATGGCGGGAATAATGGCCTTGGCCTTATTCTCTGGAAGCCGTTCTCCAAATGTTAGCTCCTTGACAATATTTTACTAAACAGTTTGTAACATCATTAGGATCGACGTGACTCCTGTCTCAACTCTTACCCCTGTCTAAATACCCGGCTGAATCTATCAGCTGGAACCGATTGTCAGCCATCACTGATATCTGTCTGACCCCAACCCTGGCCATCTGTTTATCTTCATTTGGCTAATTTAGTCTAGACTGCTCTGCTGTTGAATTGATTGACCGGCCTGACTGCTGTGGTGACAGAGGTGTGGGCTGTGGTTGGAGACCACACGTGAAAGACAGGGGACGGCTTGGCTTTTGCAGTGTATGCACTGACAGCTTCAGACTGTGTTGGGCTGCAACAATTAGTCAGAAAAGTCATTAGATTAGACATTAGATTGTTTACAAATATGATCGATGATACGTGTGGTCATTCCGACAGGTTGCAAAGCCATGTAGAAAGTCAGATATGTCCAGGCCTCAGATTGGGAATTACTGGCTTGGTCAACCACCAGTTTTTGCTTACCGTGTAGCAAGTATTTAACTCTGCAGCTCATGTGAGAAACTGTGAAACTGTGCTCAACGGGATATACAACACTGCAAGGGTTAGCAAGTCTGTTAGTTACTAAGGGCTACAGGACAAATGCTAAATACTAAACTACTAAAGTATTGTGACTTAAATTGGGTGTGTTAGAGCTAATGCTAATGCTAACTAATGCTGAATATATCTCTAAGGTTTGCGGGTGGAACTGTGTTACATCCTAAACGGTAAACTTTGAGGTGAACTGGATGAGTTAATGCTAAACGGTAAACTTTGAGGTGAACTGGATAAGCTAATGCTAAACGGTAAACTTTGAGGTGAACTGGATAAGCTAATGCTAAACGGTAAACTTTGAGGTGAACTGGATGAGCTAATGCTAAACGGTAAACTTTGAGGTGAACTGGATAAGCTAATGCTAAACGGTAAACTTTGAGGTGAACTGGATAAGCTAATGCTAAACGGTAAACTTTGAGGTGAACTGGATATGCTAATGCTAAACGGTAAACTTTGAGGTGAACTGGATAAGCTAATGCTAAACGGTAAATTTTGAGGTGAACTGGGTAAGCTAATGCTAAACTCTAACTTATACTCTTTGCAAGTTGATAGGTGTTAAAATAGGACTAATGCTAACAGTAAACTTTACACCAGGTGTGTTAGAGCAGGGCTAATGCTAAATGCTAAACTACAATGCTAAGCTTTGCATGTTGACATATCCAGCAGCTTACTGCATTATGCTGGCAAAATAGGTCAGAATCAGCCCAACTTTGCCTGTCCGCTCGCCAGTGATGTGTTTTGGATGGTCTGACGGCAGCAGTGCTTTAGCCTTTGCTGACTGGGGAAACAAAAGAATGAAAAAACACCATTAAAGACAACCCATTTCCTCTGTTTCCTCGTCTTGTAATTAATCCAGGACACAACTGTTAATTTGCTTGATGTGCAATTCTTATGAGCTGAGGCGGTGGCAAGCAACATGAAAACAACAACACAAACAACAACGGGCTTTATTTTTATCATACAAGCAAGATGTTTGAACAGGAACAATGTTCTCTCTCTCTCTCTCAGCCTCCCTCCCTCCCTTCCTCCCCTTCCCCCTAGCCCCCTCTTTTCTGCTCCTTTCTTGTCATGAGGCTCACTTTTGCATATGTACCATGCCTGTTGGCTGTGGCTGTGCCGCTATTCAGCAGGATCAAAGGCTGCCATCTGATCTCATAAAGCCCCATTAAAAAGCCCAACTCATCGATTTCCTAATAACTGTTGGGGCAATCAACTGCCGGAGTTTTAAAACTGCACACGCTCCGCTCCACAAACACTCGTAAAGCAAGAGCGTACCATGTGATGGATGGCATCTGCATGTTTTTTTTTATTTCTTTTCCTTCCTGTAGTTGGACGTGAACTGTGTAAACTCTCAGAAAGCGTATAGGAAAGGACATAAACTGGAAGCCGGCAGTTTTGTTAATTCATGCCTTTGTTACCTGATTTGGTTAGTGATTATTTTAGAATGGCCTTGATTCTTGGGAAGCACACAGCACTCTGCAGAATTCACCTCACGCTCAGGCCTGCGGTGCCACCAATTCTGAGATGTTCTACCTGACTTGCCACCTTGCCTGCTGTGCAGTGTCTGCAAGTGGAACGTGTGTTATGAGCTCCTTTTGGACTTTTCACTTGCCTTTTTAATTGTCTGCAGTTAAACCCTCCAACCAGTCTTAATGAATCCTAAGGCTTTTTATTCAGTAATGACATTGAAAATTAGTGCAACATTGTAGTTCTTTCCTTCAGAAGGACTCAGACCTGAACCTCAGATACTTGGGACATGACTTGGACTCAGACTTCAGAGTTCAGAGGGTTGAGACTTGAGTCAGACTCTAAGTCCAGAGACTTAAGACTTGACTTGGACTGAAACTTCAGAGACAGAACATTTATTTCAGTCTTGTTCCCTAGAGACTTGACTCAGATTTTGACTCAGAGACTCAAGACTGCACTGAGACTTGCGCCCTAAACTCGAGACTTAACTTGGACTTACACTCAAAAGACTCAGACTCCAACTTCAGAGACTCAAGACTTGACTTGGATTTGCTCTCAACAGACTCAAGACTTGACCCAGACTCTGGCCCAAAGACTCAAGATTTGACTTGGACCTGAGAGACATGAGACTTTCCTTGCGCTCAAACTCCACAGACTCAAGGCTTGGCCTGGACTCGAACCTCAAGACTTTCCTCTAACTTTCACCTCAGAGATTTAAGACTTGACTTGGACTTGCCCTACCAAAGACCCAAGACTTGACTTGGTCTCACACCCCAGAGGCTCAAGACTTGCCTTGCAGAGACTAGAGACTTGACTTGGACTCAACCTCAGATACCCCACATTTGACTTTGTCTCACACCCCAGGGTCTCAAGACTTGCCCTGCCGAGACTAGAGACTTGACTTGGACTCAACCTCAGACACCCCACACTTGACTTTGTCTCACACCCCAGAGTCTCAAGACTTGCCCTGCCGAGACTAGAGACTTGTCTTGGGACTCGGACCCCAAAGACCTGTAAACGTCAGACTCCATGCATGTCTTGGCTGATGTACTACATATAGGGTAACTTTGGCTTTAAGGTGAACAGGTTGTGGTCATTATTCCAAGGTGGTGTAGTCAGCATCTGGCAGTCTGAAGTGGAGTGACAGCACTGTGTCCTCTCTCACTGTCTCTCTTATGTTCAGCGCCTGTAGGGGGGCTGAAATGCCAGCTGCCTGCCTGTGCCTCCGAATCATACCGTTCACATCTGACAGCTACTGACACTCTATGTCTGTCCTCTGTCCTCCTTCCCCTTGCTCTCCCTCTGTATCTCTGTCTCCTCCTTCCATCACAGAGATCCATGCTCCCGGCTAATCTCAGCCATGGAGAACTCTTCACCCGCCACTGTATTTCACACAAGCTTTAAGCTTGTTAGATGCTGTTGGCAAGTTAATTGTATTGATTTTTTTTTTTTTTTGCTCTTGAACTGATGTAAAGTCACATTTTTGATAGCAGAGGACACACACACCGTGCCAACATCTCCAATGTAAAAAATGTCCCCATGTCTGCACTACACCCTACACTCTTTAGCAGCATTGTGGTGATGTAGAATGTGATAAAGGTGTCATTCTTTTTGTGAGCGTGATCACACATTTTGCATTTGTTTGAGAAAGTGAGCATCTTAGGCATTAATATCACAACCGTTGACACGAATATTGCTGTTAGATCCTATAGAGCTGCATGATTCAGCGCATGAGGGTGAAAGCTAAAATTGCTTTATATATACAGGCAAATGAAATTCCGTTTTCAACACCAAGCTAAACAAGTAAATCACTATATCATGTAAGCCGTAGGTTATCAGAGCTTTGGATGCGTTCCAGTTTGCCTTTACCTTCTATTTATGGAAGAAATACCCAGAGGCCAGAATATTGATCTTGCCTTATTATCGTAGAGGAGAGAGCCTCAGGATCATAATTAATAAAAGAAAGTGGGCGATGGTGTTTAATGTAAGAATGCTGATCCCTAGATTTAGTGCTTTGTTTTCAGATTCTCCATCATGGTAATCCACTCCTGCCACAGAGCCCCACGTTCCGCACATCTCCGGCTGCTTCATCTCTGAGAACCTGTCGAAATGCAGCCTTGACAAAGTCCCCAGGAACCTGTCTCTGTTAACATTTGCACAAAGAAAATTGTGCGATGCTGAAACAAGGTGAAAATGACTGTGAATTAAGATGATTATATTTAGTGATGAACTACATACAAACTGGTGCCTTGCAGAGGGTACAGGTTTCTTTATACAGTGCAGTGCGAAGATCAGAGACTATCCTTTATTAATTACATTTCCAGTCAAAATGACTGTTAAGTTATTCTGCATAAAAGAAATAAAGCTCCCTGGACGAAAAATGAGCCACCTTGCGTGTTTAAGGTGGTAGTAATTTCAGGCTTGTGTAGATGGCATTGCTAAATGATGATAATTGTTGGCAAAAAGGAGTGCATTTGAGCATGCCAAAGGCCCTATTGTGCAAGAGGTACGGAAGCGTACGGTCATACAGGTCTACCAGCAGTGGCAAAAATCCCGGTCGACAGGAAATTCTCCTCATTCTTGACATTATTGCATACCACTCTGGTCCATATGTTATATGATGGTACACAGTTCCCTTCAAAGTGGTCTTTCAGAAATTGGTGGTAAAGGACCCAAGTTGACTTTTAGAAGCATTTCTTTCCTGGAAGCGAAACGATTTTCATTCACAAGCTGTGAAACTTGTTGATGGTCCCTATCCATCAGTTGTGTCTTTCAGACACCGTTGTCTGGTAGACTGGGATTTCTACCACTGCTGGGTCTAGGTCTGGACTCTGGGGTGGTCAGTCCAATGTTTGTTTGTCGTTCACAGTAAGAGCTTTTTTATCAGCTCCACATCCTTTTAGACACACTGTGAACTTGTGGAACACAAGTTGTTAGACACACTTCTCACAGTGGAAAGATGGACACAAACTTGATTTTTTTGACAGATTGTCTCCTCTGTCTCAAAGATAAAAGCTGTATCTTGTCATTTTTTTAAATTGAGTAATTGTAAACACAGCCTCTGTAGCTAATCCAACAAAGCCTAATAATTTCCTCAAATCCTAATTCACATTTACTCTGCCTTTCATAATATAATGAAATGTTTAGATATCCTGAGCATGACAGGCTCAGATCTTTTGACAAAGCCTCAGACATGCAAATTAAAACCCCAATATCACTGCCTAGAACCTCCATAAAAGTTTAGCTGTGCACTGTTCCGCTGTGCAGCATTGCTTCCACAAACATGATCTTCATGGAAAAACTGAAAGACCCTTAAAAAAAGGCAAGATGTGATTTCTGTCAAAGGATACTAGTGTTACAAAGTCCGAACTCTGCAAGGTTTTTGTAACTTTTGCACGGGTCACTGTGATCATGTTATCATTTTTTTTTATGAAAGGCAGAGTAATTGTGCATTGGGGTTTGCTGGACATTATGGAAATGCTTGATTAGCAGAGGCTGTGTTTACTACTTAATGAGTAATTTAGCCAAAGTCGCCCATACCTTTGCAGATGAATGTACATGTACATTGGGAGCAAATCTTTTAAAGATGTGGATGGATGAAAAAACTTTCAATTAGTTCCAATCAATCAATGTTTTAAGAAGTATTGCCAATAGAATAAGACTCTCTGGTGCCGATAAACATGAACCTATACCCAAAGTGGTAGAACATCCCCCAACATTGTGCTTTGGAGCAGTGGAACTGTGTTCCTTCCCATAATGATGGATGGTACTCTATCCAATACTTTTGGGATGAGCTGGGGAGCTGGAGAGTTGGGGATGAGGTGGGGTGGTGATCATCCAAAATCTAGTAGGATGCCTTCTTCCCAGGACACTTGAGACAGTTACTCCAATAAAAGCAGGATAAACTCTTTTTATATACCCTTGTTTTCAGAAGAAACAATGAATGAGCGGGTGCCCCAATATACTATATATATATTTGCAGTGCTGGCACCCTTGTTTCTTTGCCTATACGTCACCTTGCTTTTAAAGAGGGGCTTATGTTGATGAGCTGTCCCAGCAGAGTGGCTCATGTCTGGGCCTTGAAGTCTAGGCCACCAGGGGGGTCCCCTGGAAGGTGAGATCCATAGCGGCGAGGCACTCGCGTGTGTTGGAGCTTTTCATTTAGCGGGCTGGCTGTGACAAGGCCTCTGCCCCAGATAAGGTGAGCAGAGCCTCTTTTACTGGTGAAATCTATTCTCACATTTGCCTCAGGGGCGAGTGGACTGTAACAGAATTTTTCAGGCCCTCTGGGTGCGACCACAAAGCGGAGAATAAATGGCGAAGGTGGCAGGGCCGGACAGAAAAATCAATGCCTGTTTATACAGACATGACAGTGGTGGAGCCCCGCGATGGGCCGCCCGCTCACACTCCTCCACACGGATGCTTTATTTCTCTCTGAGCAAACACACTCCTCTAACCTCACCAAAGAGGCCGGGACAGGGGCTAGCTTTCTGCTGATGTCTCTCTCTCTCTCTCTCTCTCTTTCTCTTACACACACACACAGTTGCCTCAGACAGCCTTTTACTACACTGTGCTGACAGAGGACAGCCAGTGTGTAAATAGAATATAAGGTTGTACAACAACCAGAGCTGTATTAAAATAATTAATTTTTATTAATAACATTTGTCTTACTTGCTCAAATTTCACCCTAAAAAATTGATTCTATTAAAGAAAGTGCATTTTGTCACACCTATAGTACTGTGCAAAAGTCAGACTCACACTAAATTTATTTACTTTCCTCTCCAAACAATCTTTAATATAAAATATGGGAAAAATGGGACCCTTAACAACCATGTAAGACCTGGTAGACCACTAAAAATATCCAACTATAAAATAACCAGTAAATAAAGACTTCATTTTTGACAGAGAGGAGATAATCAAGCTCCAATCTTGTTTCAGATCTGAACAAACCAACAGATATTGTGTGTTCATCCTTCCACTGTGATAAGATTACCTAGAACACATGAGAAGATGACCTGACTGAACACTTTTGCTGACCTCAACATTATTGAGAAGCTTTTTAGAAGTTTTATTTTTGCCGAAGGTACGTTTCCTGAAAGGATGTATATATATCTATATCTCTCTCTCTCTCTCTCTCTCTCTATATATATATATATATATATATATTCCTGAGGAATGCAGATGTAATGGGTGAAGGTGTGGCATAGCTGTGTTAGTCAAAAAAGCATTTCACTGCAAGTTATACTGTGTATGACTATGTATGTGACAAATAAAATTTGATTTGATTTGATTGATTTGATTTATATATATATATATATATATATATATATAATATTAGATTTAGTTTAATTTCATGATAAATTGTTTCTAGGAATATAATATAAATAATATAGTCATTGTATTACAGCTCCTGTACAATTGCAGCCTCCCGTTCATACAGCTTGTGGATTCTTGTTACAGTGGAGGCTTTAGCAGACTAATGCAAGACAAGAGTAAGGCAAGTATAATTGTATAGCACCTTTCATACACACTGGCGATGCTTTACATAAACAAGGAAAAACACAAAGACATAAAACTATAAAAGTTAGTAAAAGCAAAAACTACATTACAAATAAAATATATTAAAATTAATCATTAAAAAGAAAGAAAACAATATGTAAAAGACAGGAAATTAAGCATAAGAATGAGAAGGTGCTGTTACAGAATAATAGTGTCTGGATTTTTTACTGGGGGATTTAAAAGTGTCCGGTGTCTGAGCTCTTCTAAAGCTCTCTGTTAACTGATTCAGTTGAACAGCAGCATAGTAGCTAAATGCTGCTCCTCCATGTTTTGTCTAATAATCTAGTTCTGAGTTCTGGTTGGCCCATGGTGCAGTTATATGAGCAGAGAAGAACTCCTAGCTCTTTCAGAACTAGTCAGCTAGTCCTGCCTAAGATAAAGACCAAACATTGAGTTAAATGCAATCAGTTAACAGAGATCATTAGAAAATCATGAAATGCAGAAATAGTAATACAATGCTGGGCCTCATCCATCAATACTTTTCCTTACATGCTTTTTTCTTACATTTGTTCTTATATACCATATAAAATCATGGTCAATAAAATCAATCATATAAAAAAACATTGATTAATGTCCAAATCTTTCTAAAAACTGTGCACGTGAGATTTAGTAAGACATTTCTTCTAAAGAACGGTTGGTGAATAAGGCCCAATGCCCTCTGTGGATTTAAACTAGACACTAAAATGTATTTATTTGAATATTTTATTTAGTTTTATTCAATAATTTGTTTATTTAGATTTTTAACTGAATGCTATACTAACATTTTGTGTTTATCTATATTAAAAATTGCTACTTCTTGTTACTCATCTGCTTCCGTATATAATCACCACTCTACAAATACAAGACTTTATGGATTTTAATTGAACTACAACTTAATTCTGGATGGTAAACAGCTTTCCAGCCTTTTTAATAGACCATAAATAGCTTTTTTTAATGTTCTAAATGTAAAAACAGTGATTCCAAACATTTTGAGAACAGTGTTTTGACTCATTTGTGGTCAGTGTGGGGTTGTGTAGATACTGACAATTGTAAAAAAAAAAAATGAAAAAAAAAAAATGAATACATGATTTATATGCTCGAACGCCTTCCTGAGGAATGCAGATGTAATGGGTGAAGGTGTGGCATAGCTGTGTTAGTTAGAGCTAATGCCCCGCTGTAGTAAATGCTTCTCTAAATGCGTCTGAGCAGTGATGCAATACCAGGCAGGCTCGCCATAATTAGGCTTTTTATTTTCATTTGTTTAGTGTTCCATCATTCAGCGGCGCAGGGCGGCGGCTCAGTCTGTGCGTGCAGGACTGTGCTGTCTCACTCTGATGACTGTAGCGCATGTGTGTGTGAGTGTGTGTGTGTTTGATGCGAAAGCTTGTATGTGTGGTAGTGTGGAAGGTCATTTTAGAGACAGCGTAACTGTGGGTTGCAACAGACACACTGTTTTCTAATTCTAATAGAGGTCCATATCAGTGTGTGTAAATACTCTATAATTGTAATAGATATGTGTGTGTTTTTAAAAATATGCCTCAATAGGCCTGTTTCTTTCATTTCATGTCAAATAATAATCAATCTAAAGAAGAGCTATAATATCTGTCAGAAATGAGATGAACATCCTGTATACATTCCAATTTAGGAACACAGATGACCTGATTTCCAAAAGGCATAAAGTTAAAGCTGAGACAGTTCTTTAATATTTAAAGCAAAATTTCTATAAATAGTAAAAAGGGCCCAAAGAAAAATGTTTTTTCACTCATTTTTCTTGCAAAAGTCTTTTAGATCTGTGAGATTCTTGGGCCGTCTTGCTTATTTGCTTATTTTACTGTTTATTTGGGGTCTATCCACACATTTTATCCACACAATTGGGAAGGTATTGCTGCACAGTAGAATAGTGCACCACCACAGTGTTTCCTCACTCTAACAGACCTTAACTTGACCTCCACCATTCCTGTTGACTGCCATTACCCTAATTACATTATACTGTAAAAAACAAAGAGACAACTACTCCGTTGGTACTCATTCTTAAGAAGATTTATTTGTTCAGCCAACTGGATTCAAATAATAATTAAAATAACTATAACATTTCTAAAAAAAAAGTGCCAGAAAAACTGACAGTACAATTCAATGCAAGAGTGAACACTGCAGTACTCCCAGCACATTATTGCTGTCATGATATATATATATATATCATATATCT
Source organism: Salminus brasiliensis (assembly GCF_030463535.1). Taxonomy (NCBI): domain Eukaryota; kingdom Metazoa; phylum Chordata; class Actinopteri; order Characiformes; family Bryconidae; genus Salminus; species Salminus brasiliensis. The sequence goes on from NC_132880.1 coordinate 7,967,172, forward strand.
TTAAAATAGTTACTTTAAAGGAGAAGCCAAAGATGTTTTTAACTTTGAATGGAAGTCAATGTAAAATAAGAGTTTATTTATTTTAAGTAATTTAGAACAGTTCTATTGGTCCATTCACCCAGAATGATTTACACAGTGTACAGAGCAGCTACAGGGTTCAAACCATGGAGAAAACTAAAAACAGACAAAAAGAGAGACACATAATTTCCATTGGACCAAGTGGTAAGTTGCTCTTACAGCCTTCAACACTAAGGCCAGGCATTCACCATTATATATATTCCAACTGCATAGCTAAGAGAATGTAGCCTGGGAGGAATGATTACACACCAGTGGCAAGTGAAGGGGAGCAGAGACACATCCAATGTTTGAAGAGTCATAGTTTTTATAAAGCTTTAAAGAGTTGTTTTACTTGGCCTTTTCTAACTATGACTGTGAACAAGCCATAACCCAAACACTCTGATTTTTTTCTATGGTGCTTTTCCTTTTTTCACTCAAAAATGATACTAATCATTTCAAAAATAATATTCTAATCTCTCAAATCTCAGAAAGCTTCATCCTTAAATTTCTGTCCTTTGGAAATATTTGGTTCTACTTACATTCACACTAATAGAAGTTTTACCAGGGGTTCCTAAACATTTGTATGTCACTGTAAATGTAATGAACAATGTTCATTTGATGTGTTCAGATTTCTATTACCAAAGAATAGCCCCACCAGTTGGTATAAAGCCTCTGTAGTTATTGAGTAATACACCTCGATGTGTATGTATAAAACTACTACTACTTCTTAAATTGTAATTAAGTTATGAGAAAAGTTTGGTCAATGTGAAAATGTGAAATGTTCCATTCCAGAGAAACGTACCCAAGCATTTCACAGTGCTGAAGATGGAAACTAGAGTTCCACAGTGTCTAATACTTCTCTAAGCTACCTCACATTAAGGTATTGCCTGGAACTGTCCAAAATACATTAATAACACAACGGCCGCTGAATGCCATTTTATATAACCATTAATAGAGCTCCAAATCTGCATTTCATAATACCCAAGTATCCCAGTGTCTCTGGCAGAGATTGTTGTTGATGTTGGGCTAATTTGCCTGTGTATGTGTACTCCACTGCAAGTGTGTTTGGGCCTGGTGTCTGCATGGGTATGTGCGCCCGCTGTGAACTCGGAGGGTCATTTGTAACTCATTGTGATTTATGGTCGTCTGAAATGAACAAATGGCTCTTCAGCAGTGAGCAGTCAGTCCCTGCAGCTTCTCTCATCACGGGGTGGGTGGGGGGGTGTCTGGGTGGGGGGGGCTGTGTGGATAGCTCCCTGTCTTCGGCTCCAGCAATTGATTTCCTCATCGCTTCAATTTGTCCCTTAATCTACTGATATGTTGATAAATTTTTCGCACTTTGTCAATTAATTTTTGTGAAAAATGAAGGCCCCCGAATGGCGCTGGGCATCAATACGGGGCGGGCAGCGATTTGGTGACAAAATTAAGTGATAAAATTAATTGTCCTCCATTCCCTTTGCTGGGAAAACAGAACTAATGAGAGTGGCAATTAAAGATGCATGCTCTCTCCTCGGGGGGGAATGGTTTAAAAAAAAAAAAAAGGCTGGAAAACACATAAAAATATAAGAAAAGGCTGTTTCTGGTCTGAAAAGGAAGGTTGTTTAGGAGTTCTGCTTCAGCATTTTTGCTAATGTCAGCACAATGCCGGAGAATGGATAGAAAAGCACAAGGACACACTACTCTTAAAACACTATGATTTAAATCCGACCCCAGCAGAGACCCTCAGCCGACAGTTTGATTTCTAAAGTGTGTCCGTTTTTTGCTGACATGCTGTATTGTTTGCAGGTGTCTGTGATTCAGGTAGGTGGGATAGTGGACATACAATCTAGATTCTAGACTTTAGACGGACCACCAGCTGTTCCATGGACAACTAGAGTTTTCTGTGTTTCTAGAGTTTTGATGGCAAAACTAGATTCCAGTATCCAATTACTTCTGACAAACGTCGCCAACCAAAAGGCCAGATTATACTCCAATCAGGAATAACTTTAACCAGCGGCAGGTGAAGTGCCTAATAATGTCACTATGAGTCACTTTGACAAGAGCCAAATTGTAATGGCTTTATGTCTGGATCGCCACGTCTCCAAAACAGCAGGTCTTGCAGGGTGGTCCCAGCATGCAGTGGTTAGAACCTACCTAAAGTAGTCAAGGAAGGACAACCTGTGAACTGTCAACAGGGTCAACAGGGTGCCCCAGGCTCATTAATGCAATCCATCGAGGCTGATAGCAGGATAGATTCTGAAGTGTTCAGAACGGTTCAGAAGAAATGTTTAGATACATCCAAGTGGACATGTGGACGGTTCATCACCTTGCAGCAGAACAATTTACATTTATATTGGAATGTAGTCAAGACTAAAGTCGAGTTCAAATAAGAGCAAAGATTACGATTTCAGACCTCTCTTTTAAAAAGTCTCCATGGTTAGCAATCAAGTGCTACACTCCTTTTATCGTTGAGGTTGAGTCTTCATACCCTCAGGTCATTTTCCAGCTGCTTAGGCCCTATTCTCATTGGACTGTGCACTGTGTGGGCCACTGCTTCCAGGGAAGTCTATTGGGGTTTATCCTGAACACATGGCCAAACTATCACAACCTGTATTTTTGAGTTTACTAATCAATTTGTGGGTTCATGTCAATCCTCCTGGCCAGTCCCAAGCCTGGATGAGTAAAGACAAGGTTTGGTCTCCTACTGAGGGGGTATAAAAGTCCTAGCATCATTGAGGTTGAGTCTCTGACCCTTCAGATCATTTCCCACCTGCTGTGGACACTTCATTGCGTGGGCCACTGCTTCTAGAGACGCTGACTAGGTTTTATCCTGAAAACATGCCCAAGCAGACTTTGTTTTTATGGTTTCCTATTTGATTTGTTGGTTCATCTAAATTTTCGTGGCCAGACCTAAGCTAGTATGAGAGAGGAGAAGGGGTTGGTTGATTGAAACACTTCCTTTTTGGACTTGGCTGCTCCAAAAGAAGTGTGTTCGGTAGCTGAAATTTGTTTATCCTAAACAAATGGTTTCCAAATCAGTCACAATTTGCTGTTAACATTTTAACTGTCGCTACCAGCCCAAGCCTGGATGAGAATGGATGCCAATTACACCATGGATGCCATTACACCATGGATGCCAATGGACACATAAGTAATTAATCACATAGTTATGGAATACACAATTTCCAAAGAATTCAATTGCACAACAATTATTTTTATGGAATTTACAGACACAGACACTGTTATAGAGAGCAACTTACAAAAGGGCTTGGCTAGTGCAAATAAGCTGCCGTCTTGATTTAGGTTCCAAAAGACATGATACAATATAGCTAAGGCATGGATCTATGTTTGAATATAGCAAGTTGGTTGGACATGCAAGGGAATCTTGTTCCGCTGCCTGGGTGCCAGTAGTGTTGATAGATGGTGGCTCAATTCAAGCTAAAAGGGCTTTAGCTACGGATCAGATTTTGACCACTGGCATCAACTAGAGAATAATGACTCACATTATTCTACCAAAGAGTGTATGTTAGAGTTTTTCAAGGCCAAATATAGGAATGTTCTTGACTAGACAATTTGAAAAGGCCACCTGAATCCCAATGCATTTGACTTAGTGAAGAAAAGGCTTAGGGCAGACAGGAATGTAAAAATGTCTGCATTAAGATACACTGTGATATGGATAGAATTGGGAATCAAATACAAAACATGTCCATTTTTATTTAAGAATATGTTTCTTATACCCCCCTGAAGTGAGGGAATCATAGAGACAAATTAAAGCTGTCAATTTGCACGTCAACCTGGTTTCCAAAGTGCTTGAGTATTACTTAATTACTTAAAGACTGCACTGAAGTAAGCAACTGCTGAACAAGCTAACAAGAAATCCTTCTAGGGAAGAGGGGGCTCTGTGCTATCTAAAGCCTTTGTGTGTGACAGCCCACCTGGCCTGCAAAGAGATGGTGGTTCTATCGAACGGCAGCTGAAAAGCCTGTGCACATGTAATTTATTGTCAGTGTTTCCTTCAGAGGAATAATTGTGGCGACTGGCCGTAGATCAATAGCGTATAGATTTTCAGACGCTGGGGCTTGTAGCTGTTTGGCGAAAATGTGAGGAGAGGAGACGATGGGACTGCGTCCTAATGGAAAAGGGAAAAGGAGAAGAGCTGCTTCTCCATGCAAACCAGAACCATTTATAGTAAATTATAGCACCACAATGAGTTCAGCACTGACATGATCTACACGTATGCCCAGCTGAATAAGCAACGAGGTAAAGGCCACACACGCAGACTTGAGCTTGTCATGAAAAAAAGAAAAGAAAAGAAAAGATGATTACATGCTATTCTTTTAGACCTGCATATTGCACGCCTGAATGTGCCAGGGCGTGGGGGAGTAGGTGAACTGAAATCTCCTCCTAAAAACCGCCTTGGTTCCACCCTTACTCTAGTGTAGTGTGTAAGGCCCATGATTACAGCGAAGGCAGCTTAATCCACTAAGGAGTCCAGGGCAGGAAATGGATAAGGAGAGAGCACGCTGGCTTTAAGAGTCCCTCGGGGGACGACAGCAGACTGGAACAACCCTCATCCTCAGCAGAGTCAGCTGCAGCCCAGTAGTTTCTACACACTCAAAAAATGAATGTGCCAAAAATGTTCCTTGGGGCTGTACCATAGAAGAACCCCCTTTTTCAATATATTGCCCTATACTTTTTATAATAAGTGTGTCAATGGGAAGAACATTAAGTGTGAAGGGTCTTTGCTTTCTCTTAGAACCATGCGTCCAAGTTAGGAACCATTTGGGAAACTTTAATTTAAAAGCCAGAGGGACCTAAAGCTATTTTTTCTTTCTAGTTAGGTAAATCTGCCTCCTGTGAGCTGGTGTGAATCGTCCCGCCCATAACAGAGCTATGTATTTTGCACCATTTCCAACATGGTTAATCAGCTTAGTCATGCTGGTCAACCTGCATGGTCAAGTTTGTTTATACTCGTGGTTTTGCTTGGTCAGACTGCTGTTATTGTGAAGTAAAAGGCGCAAGAGCTCCCCACCACTGGACTACAGAGCAGTGGATGCATGTTCTCTAGGCTCATGAATCACACTTCACTATCTGGCAGTGAGATGGACAAGTCTAGATATGGTAGCTGCTAGGAGAACTCCTACTGCACTGCATAGTGCCAACGGTAAAGTTTGGTGGAGGAGGATAATGGTCTGGGGCTGATTTTTAGGGTTTGGGCTCATCCCCTTTGTTTTAGTGAAAGGTGGCATTAGTACTACAGAGCACAAAGGCATTTTAGACAATTATATGCTGCCAATTGTGTGGCAACAGGGTGGGAAGGGATGGTTTAGTGCTTGTAGATCAACTAAACCATCAAACTTAAACAAAAATATACCCTATGCTGGTCAACTAGCTGGTCAGGCTGTAAGTGTACACACACTAGGGAAAGAATGGGTGGTTCTAAAGAGCTTACTGATTTCCAGTATGGTGCTGTATGTAAAAGGATGCTACCATTTCAACCAAGTCAGTTGGTGACAGTTCCTTCCCTCTTAGATATTCCACCATATTGAAAAGCGGAAGCATTTAGGAACCACAAAGTGTCAGACCACATAAAGTTACAGAGCGGGGTCAGGGCCGAGTGCTGAGCTCTGCCCATAGTGCAGAAACATCTCCAATGCTCTGCTGACTCAATAACTGCAGAGCTCAAAATCTGCGGTTAGAGCTGCAAAGAAGGACCAACTACTTATTAATGCCTATGGACTTAGAATGGGATGTCGTAAAAGCTAGTGTCGCTCTAATGTGTTGGTGTCCCAATACTTTTTTTGTCCATATAGTGTGTCTTGAAGCATCTTCAAAATGTAGTTTGACCAAAATGTATTTTAAAACATAATGAGATAATGAAATAATTTCTGACATATTTAAGTACCTTTTGTCCCTTGTTTTTGTTTCATCCAGAATATTGTTTCATGTAATTCTTATAAAATACCCTCGATTTCCACTTATTTCTGAGAACATACTGAAATTTTAATAATGCATTACACATAATGCAATACATGTGACTATGAATAGATTAGCATGGTTATAGATTTTCTTTACTGAAAATATATGTAAATATTTTTTCTGCACTAAACCAGCCACCAGTAAGCATGTTACATTAGCCCATTACATTAGCCATTCAGAGACCACTGCTTTTCACTCACAATGGCTATTTGTTCTGTGCTGTGACAGCATTATTGTGGTGATCCATTATTACAGAGTATATACGTCGACCAGCCATAACATTAGTACTACTGACAGGTTAAGTCAAAAACATTAATTATCTTCATCTACAGTGGCATCTGTCAAGGGGTGGATATATAAGGCAGCAAGTGAACAGTAAGTTCTTGCATAAAAACCTGAGCCACTTTAAAATTTGATAGCTAGACGACTGGGTCGAACATCTCCAAAATATCAGGCAGGTCTCCAAGAAAGTACAACCGGTGAATCTGTGAAAGCGTTGATGCCACTTACCACATACCATCTGTTTGGTCTGATTGAGCAAGGGGTCCCTGGTCCAAGGGTCAAGGGCCCCAGGTGGTGGGTTTCTCTCTATCTATTTCTCTTAGTTTTGGACAGATGAGATTATCCTATGTAAGGGTCAGAGTTTGACCTCAAGTACAGTATTTAAGCAGGGGATTCAGGGATGATGTTTTGAAAAGTATCACATTGGCACCGACTCACTCTCAACACTCGCAACCTTTTGCTTGATTAGATGCTGTATTTCTTTGTAATAAACCTTTATACACAAGAAGATGGTATTAGTGTTGTTCGTCATCATCCACACATCATCGCTACAACAACAACAACAACAACATGTTTAAAAGTCTTGTGGAAGCCATGCCTTGAATGCTCAGCTCTGTTGTAGTGACACGGGGGGGTGGAAGTCCTCAAAATTAGACAGATTGTACTAATGTTATGGCTGATCAGTGTAGGCCTTCAGAATAAATGCTGTAGACGGTCAACAAAACACTGTCACAGAAGTCACGGTTAGCGAGCTAGCTAATTCTAGCTACAACACAGACTAATACAGCAGCTAGAGTTAGCTAGCTAGCTATAATAATAGCTGTAATAGCTGTAATTTCTATTAAGATCATACCTGTATTCATTAAATTGAAAACAATCTCATAAATGCTGCACACCAATGCAAACTGACTGAGTTGCTCCTGAGTTATAACAGTGAGAAAAAAGCTTAAAAAAAGTTTAAAAGCTTAAACATAAGCAATGAAACTACTTACAACTTACATTGAACATCCAGCTAGTGACCTTTGTAACAAGTAGTCCTACAAGGCTTCTCCTGTATGCCTCTCAATGAATGGGCCTTCCCACCATAAAATTGGCAGCATATAATTGTCTAAAATGTCTTTGTGCTCTGTAGTACTAATGCCACCTTTCACTGGAACAAAGGTGATGAACCCAAACCCTAAAAAACAACCCCAGGCCATTATCCTCCTCCACCAAACTTTACCGTTGGCACTATGAAGTCCAGTAGGTGTTCTCCTAGCAGCTACCATATCTAGACTTGTCCATCTCACTGCCAGGTAGTGAAGTGTGATTCATGAGCCTAGAGAACATGCATCCACTGCTCTGTAGTCCAGTGGTGGGGAGCTCTTGCGTCTTTCACTTCACAATAATAGCACTTACGGCTGACCGGGGCAGCTTTAGCAGGGCAAGAATATCACCAACTGGCAACAGTGGTGTATCCAGTGTGAGTACCATGTTTTAAGTCATTCTGCTCAGTGTTTGTCTATGGAAATTAAAGGCTGTTCGCTGCATATTGTATCTTCTCCTGCGCTCATTTGTGTCTACGACTGGGTATATTTTTTTAGCACATAAGTGTGTGTGTCTGTGTGCATATGTATCCCTCTCCTCGGCTCACTGTCGTTCGTGCCGGACTTGATGAAAGCCACCATTAGGCATAGGTGTCCGTTTTAAATATGAATCCCGAGCCTCCTGCTGGGCCTTGTTCCCTTAATAATTCAGCGGCAGTTGAGAGGTGCATTATGGGCTTGACGTAAATGCAGTGTGAGTGGTACTCCAGCCCGAGACAGAGACGCTAATTGATATGATAATACGGTTCAAGGAACAGGGACGAAAGCAACAAATAATAATTAAGATATGAATAAGTGATGGGGGTAAAACTGTTTGGGGAAGAGGAGTGACACGCTGTTCAGGGATGATGGGATGTTAGAACGGGGCTACCGGAAGATAACATGCGAGCCACCTCAGCATGCTAGTATAGACAAAGAATTCCTATTTCATAATTACATTTTATACTTGAACCCAACAGAGAGCAAAGGCGACACACATGTGCAAGACATAAGCGCTCATATGGGACGATGAGTGCAATCGTCTATTAGAAGCAATGAAATATTAACATAAGTTAATGTTACGTAATGGTATTTGGGGTAGAGCTTTGCAGTAGGGAAGGCTTATGGCAACACTTCGTGGTCCAGAAGTTATTCCTGTTGTTTTGCTGTTCTATTTAGATGCAAGTGCCCAAATTACATTCATATTGCAGGCGGCCTTAAGAGTTTCAAGCTCACACAAATTTTTAGTTGGGTTAAATTAGACTCCTAGTCGTTTTTACCTTGGTGTGGTTTGTTTGGGCAGGTGGAAACACAGCAATTGCACTCGGATACAGACCAAATCAACGGCACTAGGACCCTTGAGAGGAGGTGGTCTCGGCCCGGCCCCAAACTCAAACGAGTCTGAGCTAAACTCATACTGCAGGTGTAGTTTAACCCCTTAAAAAGACTATAGACCACCATCAAGCCAAAAGTGGAATTCTATTACTAGAGAATAGCCCCTCCAGTTTGTACAGAAGTCCCTGTATTAACTGAACAATATGCCTTAGTGTGTAATAAGCCTTGCTGTGTTAACCTGGTATACTGCCCTGGTATACTAATTACTACAGCTATGAGCCAATGCCATCTCTGCCACTGCTTCATGTTAAATTGTATGGAAATATGCACTAGTCCAGAACACAAGATCTTTTTCCTGTATTTACGTTCTTGCTCCCGCCCCATGCTTGAAGGTCTGACCAATAAGTGGATAGAACATACTCACATGGTTTGTTGGGACATTTAAATTTTTCTCTGTGTGAAAACAAATGTCACGGTTGCTGAGCTTGGAGGCAAAGGTGGATGAATTTGCAGGTAGTTGTTAACCTAAACACTGAAAAGCTTAACTCCAGACAATGGACAGAGGCAAGAACAGGCCAAACTAACCAACCGCAAACCCGACACGAACACTTATAACCCCGAACATGTAAATGAGCACAAAAATTCAGACAGACATGACAATATAGGTTCATCTGCTCTTCTCTGCACAAAAAAGTCAAATCCCTGCAGTTGAGAATGAAAAACGTGTTGATCAGGTCAAATTGGGTCAAAATCAGGTCAACATTCCAACTGCTTGATGTCATGACTTAAAACCAACAACATATCAACGTATAACAACGTAAGAATTTCCCGACGCCACATCCTACATTTAACCAGACGACACGGCCCGTAGATGTTGGTGGTTAGCTGGGATAAGGTCAATGGGTAGGTACTTTTTTATTTTGTAAAAAACTACAGCACAGCTCTGTAGACACTTTCAGCCCCTCAATCAGGAGTTTTTCACAGAGTTCACCGAGGTGTCTCTAGCCCCACAGATGATGATTGAGGAAAGAAACGGATCCTTCTGACTTTTGTTTAAAGTTCAAGTTGCTGGGACTCAACCTTTCAGTCAGACAGGTCGCTGCTATACCAACCACATTCACCTGCAAAAATCAGTTTAGTGTAAATGAGTAGTTTTAATACAATCCTGCTAGTAATCACCTCATTTCCATAATAACTGCTTTTTTTGCAAAGTAACCTAACAGAACTTACTTATTCTTTGCTGTTATGGATATTCCCATAGTTCCCATCCCTGGTTACACAATCTGAATGTGCTGGATCCATTGAGCAATAACAATGGCCACTTTTCAAAAGTGCTCTATTGGCTTATTCTAATAAAAATAAGTTTATGTCCAACTCTCACAGGAGGCCTACAGAGCTGATTTAGGCTCTACAGCAGTGCTCTCTCACTTTTTGTGTGTAATGGAGTTTCAGGCTCATTCAGCACAGAGCTCTGAGCACTAAATTTTAAATGTAATGGCAGGCCAATGTAAAGGTAACAAGGTAAGGGCTTACAGAGCCTTTTTTGAGTTAACTTAGTTTATTCAAAAGTTTTCCAGGCAATTTGGTGAATAAAACAATTTGAGCAAAGTCTCAGAAACATTAGTAAATGAATAAAATGCAGCTGGAATTGCATACATATGTGGTAACACTTCATTTGGAGTGGTCCTTCCTCTGTAGATGATTAATAAACTCTTAGCAGAGTATCAGTAAAGTGAAGTGGCATCTGAATACCCTGAGGTCAATATCTTGAAGAGGTTCTGTTGATGCATTACTGACATTAAGCAGATTTGCTGTTGATCTGTTACATGAAGAAGATTTAATTTTTTACTTCCATTAAGCAAAACCTAACCCAGCTTTACCCAAATCATAACCTTAAATCTTAACCCAAAACCTAATCCTCACTCTCATTCTTACCCTAGTCCTAACCTTAATCTCAACCCAAAACCTTACCCTCACTCTCATTCTTACCCTAGTCCTAACCTTAATCTCAACCCAAAACCTTACCCTCACTCTCATTCTTACCCTAGTCCTAACCTTAATCTCAACCCAAAACCTTACCCTCACTCTCATTCTTACCCTAGTCCTAACCTTAATCTCAACCCAAAACCTTACCCTCACTCTCATTCTTACCCTAGTCCTAACCTTATGTGTGAGTTTTTGACTGGACTAAGCTGAGTTGACTCAAAAAAAAAACTGTGGGGCCCCTGAGTGGTCCAGCGGACTAAGGCACAGTCACTATGATCAGAGGGTCGCTGATTTGAATCCCAGTCGTGCTGTTAGCCATCGGCAGCCGAGGCCCTGAGAGAGCACAATTGACCTTGCTCTCTCTAGGGTAGATGGGTAGATGGGTAGATGGCGCTGTCTCCCTGCTTTCCTCCAGGCACGTGGGTTGTCCGGTGATATTGCAACAGCGGCTTGATTGCGCACATGGCGGAGGGGGCATATGTTGGCCCGCCCTCACTAGTGTCGAGGGCACTGGGGGCATCACGTGGTACATACAGGTTTGGTAATTGCGCTGGCCTGACCATGGGAACAGCGCTAGCAAGTTAAAACTCTTGATCGAGAGGTAAAATGTTTGGCATAGGCCCTGTCGTCGGCCTGGGACTCTCACAGATCCTGCAAAACTTAGAGGCAAAGGCAAAGCCTAACCTCGGGCAGCCCTCGGAACCAAACTGGTAGCGATGGAGAGGAAGAAGAAAGATAAACAAAAGCGTTTAAGTAGGGGTCGTTTAACTCAGGTGGAGGCTGGTGATTGGCTGAAGAAAGATTGCTGGTAGAATGTTGGCTAGAGCTTTCATTTCAGTTGCATTTAATGGATATTCATTGGCGTTTCAGTGAAAGTATCTACAAAGCATCCATAGAGGGACTGGAATGTCACGGGGTTAACTGACTGAAACGTAAAGACTGCGTAGACCTGGCTAGCTTTTTTTTATCTATGGCTCCTGGTTCATCTGAGGGCCGCATGAGCCCCAGCTTCAGTGACTGATGACCGTTACCCAATAAGTAAAACCGTGGACTTTTCAGTATGTAGCTGCCATCACGCTGGAGCTTATTCAGTTGTTTTATTCACCTGCATATGGGCCTGTGGTCCTTCTGTTGTGTCCCCACGCTGCAGGTGTTCCAGCATGTGAAAAACCTCTCCAACCCTGACAGAGCTAATGTAGCATTCAACATCAGCCTCTCTCTCACCCGCCCTCTGTCTCTGTGTCTCTCGCCCATCTATTCCACCCTCTCTACCTCCCTCCATCGAGCAGACAGATGCAGAGAGAGGGAGGGAGAGGGGGGGGGTGGAGATGAGCGGAGGACAGGAAAAAAAAAAAAGTCCAGATCTGCATAAAAACTGTTCAAGTGCATAAAGCGGCCCCATCTGGATGGCATCGAACAGAAATGAAGTTGTACAAAACCATTCCGTTGATAATAAAGCTAATTTTTATGGCTCTGACAAGTATGTAATTATGTTCAGTGGCGCTTTTCAGATTTTATCACAGTCAATAAAGCGCGGTGGTAATTTCATTCCCATTTGACATATTTACATGGCAACATTTGACTGGGGGAATTACTAAAGCCTGAAAGCCTTGATAGATATGTTTTAATGATCTGTGACCTCTCATCTGTTTCCTGTCTTTCCCGACGGAGCGCTGCTTTCCCGTTTGACCTCTGGCCACATGTTGTCTCCGGCAACTGGCAGATGCAAGCAGGTGAGCTGCACAGTCTCCCTGGACCAAAGATGGAAGAAAAGAGTGTGGACGCTTCCGTAACAGCCCTTGACGTTGAGATGCTTCTTACGCTAAGATGATTTTTAAGGCCTTTACACATCGGCCATTGATTTATTGGCATGGTCATTCAGGTACATCAGAAAAGGAATATGTGTGAAATGGATGATGTCTTTTTCTTGGGTTTCCCAGCAGGTAGATGCTTTTAAACACGTGCCAAAATGATTAGTTTGTCTAGATCAGATCTCCAACGTCTCAAAGCTCAAATGGAGACGTCCATAACTCCTGAAAGAGGGTGTGGAACTGATTGGTAGGATAACTAGCACGACAATGTGAACTAAACAGAAGCTGCTATTGCACACACTGTGGTCTGGACCCTTCTTGTTGCTATATAAACCAATTTTGAATACAAAGAACCCTTAAACCAGGCGTGGGGCCGTTCAAACTTCCAAATGGTCCTTTGAATTATAATGGTTCTACATTCTTTCCCATGTCATATATATTTTGGTATATGAGCACATACAGTAAGATAGAGGACTAGATTACTTCAAAATTCTAACTGTCCCCCAAATGGCACCCCACATATACCATTGCAGGTCAGGGGAACGTCACAATGAATGTTGGTAAAAATTCTCTATATATTTATAAAACAGTATATATATATATATATTTCAGGATCTGTATATATATATTATATATATATATATATATATATATATATATATATATATATATATATAGAGAGAGAGAGAGAGAGAGGGGGGGGGGGGGGGGAGAATTCATTCATTGTGACATTTCCTTTACCTGTAAAGGCGGAGGCCAAATTCCTGTGGTTCCAATGGTGATTGTGGTTGTCTTTGTCTATATAAGATGGAGAATAGTGTCTCTGCCATTGCCACTCAAGGCTCAGAATGCTGCTAACTGCACTATGTAACTTTGGTGAAGTGGGCACGATAACGCTTGTGAGATCTGTGAAACACTGTGAGAACTGTGCCGAACTTTACATTTACATTTGTGTCAAATCCTGGATTATCACTCTACCTTCTCAGTCCACAAGCTTCTTTCACTTTCACTGTGAAGAGGTTCTGTATCTCTCAGCTTGTCAACAAATACTGTGTAGATTGTGCCCTTTAGAGGGAGCTCAAAGCGCAAGTTCCACTGTCCGTGTGTAGAGAGAGCCCAGAAGCAAGCAAGAGCATATCTGGTATAATGCTGCTTTAAACTGGACATGGGCTTGGCCTAACACTGATATTTACATGTTACGTTTAAAACAGGAGTTAAGAATGCTGAAGAGCGATGAACATTCAAGAGAATTTATTTTGTTAATTTTTTCTGTATTTAAATACATTAATTTTATATTTATATAATATTTATTGATTTGTTTGTTTATTGTTTTGATACCCCAGCAGAGATCTGCCATGCTTTGGTCGGTCTGTGGTGAAGTTACAGGGGAGATGTTTCAAAAAATAAATCTGTCAGTAAACATGTTAATTACAGGGTGTTTTTAAGCCATGCTTGTGTTTATTAAGGTCAGTTTGTATAACAATGTGGCTGGATGTTGAAACTTAGTACTGCAGTGCTTTGGTCAGGGCACTGGAGCAAACTACTGCTGACCAGCTGAAGCCAAATGCTTACTGAAACGGCCAGATTCTAGATTGTGCCTGATCGGGTTGCCATGTAGTCAGCTCATTATTTAATGAGGAATGTAATACAGATCAGATTTTTGGCATTATGTTTGGTGCATATCAGCCTTTAGAAGTTGCAGTTATCGCTGCCATGGCATAATGCTTCATGAATCATAAAAAAATAACATACAGAAAAATGTCAAAAATGCCCCCCCATGAAAAAAACAAAAACCCTTGCATCATTTATTACATGATTACAGAATTGTATTCGAACGGCAGAGCAAAACAAAAGTCCTTCAGTCCTTAAGTCATCAGCCCCATTGGCCATGTTGATTCTACCTCTCACACTAAAACATTAGCCCTAGCTCATTGACCTCCACCTGGTGGGGGTGGGGTGGGTACCCCGGGGCCTGATGATGGCAGCGCGGAGACTCGTTGGGTGCGTAGTACGTGTGTGTATATATATGTGTGTGTGTGTGTGTGCATGGATGTGTGCGATCATCTCACGGCCCACCACTGAGAGGCAGAGCGAGGGCCCTGCCGTTAAAAGACCATCAAAAGCAGCAGTAATTACGCAGGAAATTGGCGGTGAAATTGAAAAACTTTGACCGGCCGCACCACTTCCTCTCTGTCTCCTCGTCGCCGAGGTCCCTCTTGTGTGACAATCGCGTTTGAAGCTGCCGATAAAGGCACAGTGGGACCGCAGTGGGACGCAGCAAGGTGTATTACTACCCTGCTGACACATTTCACTGCTTTTTTTTTCTCCCCTCCCACCTTCTCCAACCCCTTATTCATTACTGCCCGGCATCTCCGTCCAGTCCTGAGAGATATTTGCGATACTTGCCCAAACCGCTTCCGCTCCCCGTTTGCGAATGGCTGCCTCGCAAACAGATTTAAATGGGCATCATCAAGGCTCTCTTTGGTTTATGATGGTCCAGGCCACGTCTGGCTGGGTGATCACTCGCGCACACACACCCACCCGCACATATACACACCCACATACACACATGCCCACACACACACACACACACACACACTCACACTCACACAACACAATGTTAATTTTTACACCAGCACAATATTTGTTTGATCTCAGTGTTGTCCACTCAAGCATAGTTTATGGGCATTATGTCTGTCATATCCAGGGACACTTAGGCCGGGCTAAGTAATGCAGCATGTCAATAATAATGAAGCAATGACATCCTCAGGAACGAGAGCGCCTCTCGGAGACGGGCATTGTTCTAATGATCTAACGTCCATCTCCATAATCAGACTGAAGCCCCGTGCCGCCCGGGCCCTGGCCGCCTGCCGCCCCACCGCCCAAACCGCCCTGCTGCTGCGCTTTTTCGCACTTGACTGATTGATTGAATATGAAATAATGAGGGGTTTCCGATGCTCTCCTGGTCATCTAAAATTCCGAGCAGAAAATCAAATGGAAATTTTATGCAATGAGATGGATTAATGGAATTCGCCACGCATTTTTAAGTCTTAATGTACAGCAATAAGCCCCCATAGGTTGTCGAGGGGAGATGGAAAGTTGTAGCTGTTTATGGGCCATTTCGGTGCATTACTGTCAACGTGATGGACGCCCCGCAATATTTTTGCTCCGCTACAATTGAGCTTAAGTTTAGAGGAAGGTCCACTCGGCCCTGTCACTGCAGCTCAGAGAGATCACTCTCAGACACCGGATTGCTGCTTTCGGACAGATTCGGTCGCGTGTGTGTGTGCTGTCTCACGCAATATTGCTCCAACACACACACAGCACTCAAGCACTGCCCAGCACTGTCATGTCATGGGGAACATACACGGATGCTGTATATTTAACATGAGTATTGATTTTAATTTATTTAAAATCTGATTTGATTTGCAAAACAATGACCTGACAAAGCCTGTAAGGAGGAAAACAGACATTTATTGGCTTGCCAAGTTACATTTCATTTGTCGAATAATCCCACCAATGTAAATAATGACAAAACTGCTGGTTGATGGTGTTTTTATTTATTCATTTTAAGAAAAAAAAAAAAAACATCCATAAAACACTGCTACAATTTTTATTTCAACTTACTGATGATTAAAATATGATGAAACCAATATAACATTACCAACAGTTTATTTATTTGTTTGTTTGTTTATTTATTATTTTTTATATGGGGTGTCCACATTAGCACTTGCCACTGCATGATCATTCATTTCACATTAATTCACACACAGTTTATTGTTAATAAAAAAATGTAACAGTTAAAATAAAGTTTGAGGACCTAATGGACTCAGAACCTAGTAAAACCCCATTTGAACCCCCCTAAAAACCCACAGCTTACAGTGATGTGCTCAAGTAGTCTATGGTGGATTATCTGAGGTATGTTTATGGATCAATATCTTGCTATGAATGCCTCCATCAACCTTTTAACATATGGTTTGATATTTGCATTCAGGATTTCCCTGTATTTTGTGAAATCCAGTCTTCCCTCCACCTGTACAATATTGCCTATGCCACTGGCTGCAACACAATCTCGAAATATAGTAGATCCACCCCCATGCTTCACAGTTGGCAAGATGCTCTTTACATGAAATGCAGATCCTATTTTGTCCAACTACACCTTTGCTGACTGTGACCAATACATTTTACTTTGACCTCATCAGTCCACAGCACTTGCTTGTATGTGCAGAGCAGCTCAGTGGATTCTCAACTTTTGGGTAAGACTACATATATAGTTTTTTTTTGGAAACTACCATGCGGTACAATGCTATAGCTGTACCTCTTCAATATGAATTGTAAAAATAATTTTTCAGGCCAAAACCTTTAGGCTTACAACAGTGTTTTAGGTATTAGCATATCTGTAACCAATTTTATGTAGAAGCATTTATATGATGTAGCCTTTAGAACAAATAAGGGCAATGGGGGGCCACTGAATGCAGCACTGCTTGCTGGTTAGTACGGACCTACTAAACCTGGCAATTAACAGGTGAGTTAAATCATGTGATTGAGCAGGAAAAGCACAAAACTGTGGGGGACAATCCCGCCTCCTAGGACTAGAAGGCCCTTGCTTTAGAGGCATTTAACTCTTCAACACCACCATTGTAAACAAACAGGACTTCATGTGACTAGTATATGGATTTAAATTCTTACACCTAGGTCATCAAATGCGTCTCTGGTTAGTCAGACTGAAATTCGATTGCTGTGTGGGATGGAATATGGAAATGTGCTTGTTGTTCAGCAATTATTACAGGTGTTTCTGCTGGTATAACTTGTGTCAAATGCATCTAACTTATTCAATTTGTATCTGAGGTCTGGGTGTGTTTACACTTGCATTTTTTTGCAGTTTGGCCTTATCCAGATATAATCCTGATACTCAAGACCCATGAAGCGACCAGATATGAGCAGGGTCCTCATAATCTTTAAACCCCTTTACATATCTTTAAATGATCAAATCATTTTCCATCATCCATAAACTTTTTAAATAGCTTTTACAAGCAGTTTTGGAAGCAGTGATCACACATCATTGTGCAATCATCGTTATGGGACCCTTTTCCAGTGGCTTACAAATGAATAAATCATGCCAGGGTCTGAAAAAAAAAAAAAAAGAGGAGTGGACCATGGCCAATCAGCCGAGCCCAAATACCTCTGTCGCTGGTGCTTTTGTCTTTGTGACGACAGTAAGTGATATTTACAGATTGTGGCAAATAAAATAGCATATTAGAAGCCCAATTAACATTTTGCTAGCCCAAGGCTGTGTGGGGCCCAGCTGGTTGGCTGCATTAGTGCAAAGGGGCAGGTGGGGGTTGAGGGGGAGGTTGGGAGAATTTAACATGGGCACCAGACAGCCTGATCATGTGATCAGCATCCTCGTTAATCTGCCCGCATTCATTTTAATCTCATTTAAGGCGCCCTATCAGCAATTAAATCATCTGAGCCGAAATAATATTGTTTTGATTTGGCAAATAGCAGGCGGTTTGCAAAAAAAAAAAAAACACCAGACATTGTCTTCTTGGGGTGACCTGAAACAGCACAACATGTCAATAATTAGCGGGAATTAAGAAAAACAGAGCTCATGGAAATTTCGACAAGGCCATTAAAAGCGGAACAATACAGTGACTGCTGTGGTTATAGAGATTGTTTTTTTTTTTTTATCCCTTCGTATAATTTTGTCTACAATTACAGCTAATGTGCATTCTGCATCTTCCCATCGCCATCGTTCTTTCCACCATTCTTTTTTCTTTACGCAAATCCTCTTGATATTTGTCAGGCCATTGGTACTTCTACTTAAATATGCATGGGTTTTTGCATGGCTAATTATAATGCTTTTCTTCTCTGAGTGTTTATGAAGTGTGTACACTTAATCGTATGATTTCAAACCGGTCGCTAGTTTCCTCGTTTAGACTGTTTATTCGGAGGCGATTGGAAATTCCGGATGATTTCCGAGTTCAAAGACTCGGAGGATGTTTTCTCTCTTTTTTATTTATTACTTTAACGACGTCCGCTGGTGATGTTTGTTTCAAATGTTTTAATGGTCGCTATAGTGACAGAAACCCCGCCGCTGACCTTGTTGTGACATGACGGCGAAAGGCGAGAGGAATGCAAATGGCCCCGTGAGCATGTCCTTCTTCTCACTTCACTGATTCCTGAGATTCAGAAACTCGCTTTCCGGCTTTTTTTTTTTTTACTCTAATTAGTGCCTGCAATTCCGTCCAAACGGAGGGAAAGAGGCGAGCGAATTCCAAAGGGGTTCAAATTGAAATTTTCTTCTTCTTCTTCTTTTTTTTGTTTCTTCCTCTGTCATCTTTTGAGGAGATGGTAGCAGATCTCCGCTGTTTGCTTAAGGGCCAGTCAAGCCTGGAGAACTCAGCTAGACCAATTAATATTTTTAAGAGTGCCCCCACCCCCCCAACACCCCCCCACACACTCCTTTTATGACTATCTCACTCGCTGACTTTTAAATACGTTTCCTTAGTTTTATGATTTTATGAATATGACAATGATGGTATTTACATATCTGAAACATCTGCGTGTCAGTGCTCTTCAGCAGATTGGAGGAGGACTCGTAGGACCCATTCTTTTGGTTTAAATAGAGGCCTCATGCACACATGCACGCATACACTCCCACAGAACACACACACATACACTCACTTCCATACATTTCCGTGGCTCCTACCAGCCTTTTGTTTCTAAATGCCAGTTATAGCCGTAATTAAAACGATTATCATAATAATTCCACCGCCGGCGACGGACTGGCTTGACGTCAGTTCTGGGGGATGTGAATGTCCCAGCACTGGAATAACAAGAAAATCCTCAGCAGCCAATAAAACTCACTATATTCCCACTCCCCACCACACATCCCACCCCCTCACCCGCAACCCCCTTGTATTTCTCAGCATGAGGGTAGTGTGATACAGGACAATTTTTTTTCGCCCTCCCCCCAATGTTTTTTTGTGTGTCCTTCAGGAACCGTAGCGCTTTAAAATACAGCTTCTTTGAGTCTTCTGGGACGGCCTCGCTTCAGTTAGCTCTCCCCCGTCTCCGGCCCATTATCATTCTCCGATTTAAAGCAGGCCTGAGGGAGCACCTGTTTATAAGAGTGCGGAGTCGAGGGAACCTGTTAACTTTAACTGCGCCACTGCAACTTAGCCAGCCTTAATGAAGACATGGAGCTCCTTCCCACAGGCTGACGGCTATGGGAAACGAGCGCTTTCACGCCAGCACAAAAGAGCCCTGTGTTTGCATTAGCTTTGCTCTCTATAATCGGGTGGAGAAAAAACAACATTTTTTGTTATTTCATATTGTTCCTGAAGATACTGCTGCACGCAGGACTTTCCCTGCCGCGCTCAGCAGTTCTGTTCCAGAGCGTCTGGGGACATGCCTAATCCTATCTCACCTAACATATCACTGGCGGGACTTCAGCTTTATCCACTTTAACTCATTCAAATCTGCTCTCAGAACAGTTGGGCAACTGTATAAAAGAAGCAGCATGGTGTCTTTATTGTAGGCTGCAGTGCGTTGACCATTATGTCAGTAGGAGCTGCTCAGCAATTCGACATTTTGGTGAACATCATGAGGCATCCCACAAAGAGTACACCATCACATACTGAATATTAGCTACAGCATGCTCCATTATCAGCTGTTTGTGTAGAATATATCTGTGTAGAATTACAGGAAAAGTGTTTTCAATAGAAAGACCTGTACACCTACCCATTTGTGCAGTTATCTAATCAGCCAGTTGTGTGGCAGCAGTGGAATGCATACAGGCATGCAGACACAGGCCAGCAGCTTCGGGAAATGTTCACATCACCCCATCTGAATGGGAAATAATTTAGATTTTTGCAGATGGAAACACCTGCTTGATGAGAGAGGTCAAAAAGGAATGGCCAGTTTGGACCTGGTTTGAGCTGACAGAAAGCCTACAGTAACATGTCCAACCTTGAGGCGGATGAGCTACAACAGCAGAAGAGCACGTCGGGTTCCGCTTCTGTCAGCCGAGACCAGAAAGCTGAGGCTTTGGGCCGATTAATGCCAATCAAGCATTACTTGAATCAGCAAAAAATATTCCAGAGGCTTTTTGCGTAATGTTGCTGACCATGTGCATCCCTTCAGGGCCACAATCGGCCAACTTCTTACGACTACTTCCAGCATGATATTGTTCAATGTAACAAAGCAAAAGTCATCTCAAACTGGTTTCATGAAGATGACAGCGAATTCAGTGGGTTCAGTGTTCTTCTAGGGCCTTTCCAGTCACCAGATCTGAATCCAGTAGAATATCTTGGGATGTAGTAGAATGAGAGATTCAGATCTGATGGTAATTATATTGTATACATTTTAAAAATGATAAAATGATAAAAATGTAATTATTTTAAATTATTTTAAAAATAGGAACTCATATTTACTAGTCTTTAAAAATGTGTAACATTTGATGGTCATTTTATTGACAAAAATATGATCTGGCATTTGGCCAACAAATCATCCACCCAGTGTTTTTTTTTTTTTTTTGCTGTACCTTTATTCTATATTTGTCCATTTTAATTTCAATATGACTCTGAAACCAGTTATTCCAAGCACTGTCATGCTCAGACAGGTTCTGCAACAGACAAAAAAAAAAAAAAAAAAAAAGAAACATTCAATACATGTGCACGATCCTCATAAATATACATTTAAATCACATAACACTTTTATTAACCCCCTCCTTTTTGGGTCTTTTTGGGTCAAAAACTCGCACCTGACCTCTTTTTTTGTGGCATGCTCTGGAAGGCAAATGCTAGGGACCTTCCATGCATCCATACTCTCTCTGTGTTGTGTGCGCTTTCTCTTGCTACCTTTCTCCCCTGCAATCTTACAGCCTATAGGCTCGCTTGGGTCAGGTTAGGGCATCAAATATAGTAGCATCAGTCAGGCCTGATTGTGGTGGGTTCATACGTGGGTCAAGATTTCATGCTTAAGCATACATCTAGTTGTTTGGGTCTTAGAGCTCTCGAATCTTTAAGGACTGTAATTGTAACTGAGGTTGAGTTAGGGCAGGATACATGCATGAAGTAACTTTATTAGGGGCAATCCAATCAGGCAGAGTTGAAAAAAAAAAGTCAGGAAGGTAAATACAGGGCTGATCGATATTCACAAAAAACAGAAAATCAAGGAAAACAGAAACCCAGGTCAGAACTTGCAGACAAACATCAAGGCCTTACAAGTGCAAAACCCAACTACAAGGTTTATACAGTATGAGAATGATGAGCTGTGGGTATGTGTGATAATGAATGGGCGGTGCCAGGAATGAGCTGGAGCTGGAGTGGGCCTGTCCAGGCCGGACAGGTCAATGTGGATTCTCTCGCCGAAGGAGACCACAACAGTAACAATGATGGTTTCCATCCTGTATCTCCAAAGGTGACATCTATAGTGCACCATCATTACCATTAACACATACAGTATATAAACACATAAATATTGAGAGATGGGTGTAATAAATAAAACTAAACAATAATATAAAAATAAAATACAATAAAATAAATGGTAAAATTTAATCATTTAATTTTTTGAGCAAAAATGGAAAAAAATGGAGCTCCCATATTTTCTAGTATTGAAAAATGTGTAACATTAGAATCAGGTGCAGAAAGTCAGTGCAGATGATAAGAACTTGGTTAGAGAGGATCCTTGGAGGAATCTGTCTTATTTAAACCTTTTGATTAGCTCCTGATTGTTGACTTGAGTGGTATCTCACCATGGTAAGATACAAGTAGTTCTCTGAGGCCTTCAGAAAGAGGGTTGAAGATGCAGATGAGTCTGGGAAGATCTCACAACAATCAGAAATCAGCCATTCCACTGTCCACAAAGTAATTTACAAGGGGACATACATTTCAATCAGCATCTGCCAACATGGCCAGATCAGGCTGATCAGATCAGACAATCCTACAATGCCATCTTGGCAGGTAGTTCTTGCCATAGTTGATGTCAAAGCACATGCATCTACCATCAGAATGAGTCAAGTTTGAGTTTCATGAGAGGTGTGCATGTTTGAATAGTCCATTGATCCGACTGACGTGAGCCGTCCATTCAATTGTGGCTCTCCTCATAGCTACTGTCTTCACAGTGCACGTCAAACGATGGGCGATGTAGCTGAAATTGGGCTTGATTCTGGAGAATCATTCTGAAGATGCTGTTAGCTTTGCCTGGTGTGTGCTCATCTCACAATGGGCCGCCTTCCTGCCAGCACTTGGCCTGCCCACAGTAGGCCCATGATAAGTGTGGTGTTGTTGCAAAAGTAAAACTAATTCTGCCTTCAGTGGCATGAACTATAGTTGGGCTGGGAAGCTTTATTGTGGCTGGCAAGGTGATAAGGGAGAGTAATTGTATATTATACTGTCCCTGACCATCTGCCTGCGCACTGCCCGGGAGCTTCATCTATCATTGTGGAGCCATGTTTTCAGAGAGGCAAGAGAGAGAAAGAGAAAGAGAGGGGTGGGGGGGATGTGTGTACAGGTACATATCTTGCGGCCTGTCCATGCTGCTGACCTATGGGCCCATTTGTGTGTGTGTGTTTGTGTGTGTGTGAGTGTAAAAGTGTGTAAGTGTGTGAGTGAATATGTTCCCTCTCCAGATCCATTGTCCCGCTCTAATAGCAGCTATGTCAGGAGCGAGTCCGCCATTTTTCTGCCCCTCTTTTGGCCTGCCTCGATTAGCACCCAGCTCACGCCTCTTTGGGCCTGCTGCTTGTCTCTCGCCAAGGCCAAACTCCTGCGCTTAGATCCTTGGGGGAATTTGCTTATTCTATCAAAGCCAGGTGCACAGTCCAAGCAAACACTGTAGAGACAGGAATGTGTCTTATTCTGTCACATGTCATTTTGCACAGCAAAAATCTAAACAGCAAGCTTGTTCACCGAAAGCTGGCTAGATTAGGTACCTAGCAACACTAAGCTGCCGTGCTAGTCATGTCTTGCAGCTGAGCTAGCACTTCTTAGTGCTACTATATGCTAAATATTGTGTTGTACACTTTGAGAGTACATCATGCAAGCACCATAGAGATGGGTAAGGAGTAGTGTGACATTTTGATGGGTTCAAATCTGAGTAGAGAGATAGCTAAATTAGTAGCTTCACCCTAGATATTAGTGGGTCTCCTGCCCCCCCAGCACATGCACATGTTACGAGGTCAATAACATGCACACAGGTAGGTAGGGCAGGAGAGAAAAGCAGCAAATCGGAGACATTTTTGCCTTACACGCTGCAGCAGTTGACCAATGAGAGTGTTAATAGAGGTGGAGTTAGAGACACAGCAGAACTGCATTTTCATCCACTTGGGGGCTCACTAGCCAGGCCTGGAACAGCAAAAGTGCGGTTTATCAGTATAAAATGGTCACTGTTTGGACAAATCACTTGTTTTACTGTGGAGCAGTGGAGAACTGTGTTCTCTGGAATGATGGTTGGTGCTACATCCAATACTTTTGGGATGATGTGGGGAGTTCAGGATGATGAGGTGGAGTGGTGATCGTACAACCTCACTGAATGCAATCAAATCCACACAGCAATGCTCCAAAAACCTAGTGGAAAGCCGTCCTTGGACATTAGAGACAGTTACGCCAACAACAGCAGGATATTTGAATACTTTTAATACTAGAGGTGTAATAGGATGTGTATTCGTACTGAACTGTCAGAGTATGGGGCTAACGGTTCGGTGTACATGGTACATGCTATCAGGGTAAATTCACAAGCACACAGATATTTTGAAATAGTGTCCAAGTCTGAATCCACCAACAATAATAAAAAAATTATTTCTTAATATTTGCATGCCCCAATTTAACACTTTACCCACAAGGCCTGTCACAATTATTAATAATCAAATACATTTCAGGCTAATATTTAAGCTGAGAACAATTATTTTCTATTGCTAACTTGTAGTCGAATTCCTTACAACAAACAAATTGTGAATTAGGGGCATGTTCATCAGTTGGGTTGAGGCAAATAATGTTGTAGAGGTTCTAACTTCTAACACGGGATCTAATGCATTTTTTGGGTAGTGGTGGGTAATTTGACTGTACCTGTCGTTGGTTAAGAGCAACGTTTGATAGCTTGATAGCTAATTAGCCAATGAGCTAGTGGGTTTGGTCAATAGTACTACATAGTATAGGCCACTAGTACTGGCGTGTGCACTGTTAAAAGTATAAGACCCTTAAGGAACTTTTGGAGGTTCTTCAGTTTGAAACTCCTAAGATGCTTTGAGGAACCTTCAAGGAACCTCTTTTAAAACTTTCCTTGAAGGTTCCTCAAAGCATCTTAAGAGGTTCCTCCACAGTTTCAAAAATACCAATCAATTATTATCTGTAATTATTTAGACGACAATTGTTTTTTGGATTAAAACAAATATATAAATCTTATCACATCTACTAGCCATAAGCTATTGTGTTTGATCCTTGCTAACATCATAGCTATAAACATGCTGGTCACAATTCAATACCATCCTATGTGACACATTTCAACCCAATACATCCCCAGTACCCCTCCCACTGTATCAATACATCAGATGTTCTTCTACACTTAGCAGTGTAGTATACATTAGCATTCTTCAGTGATTTCAAAGGGCAGAGCAACGGATGGCTGCTATAAGTGCAGACAGTCCATGCCCAGTCAACGTCTCACTTAAAGTCTCTATTTTCAGAGTGTTAAGCTATGCCAAAGTGCGATTTATGAATCTGTTTATTGATTGATTTGCTTTTCACCAAAAAGACAGTCGAGCAATGAGCATGACATCACTGAGTGTTGTTCTGCCAGTTCAGCCAAGTGAGACATCCCCACAGAACTCCGAGACACTAACGAAAAAACAGATAGATAGATATGTTCATGCGTCTGCATGTTTGTGTGTGTGTGTGTGTGTGTGTGTGTGTGTGTGTGTGTGCTAGCGTACATCTTAAAAGCCTCTGTTCTTGCCACTAGCCAATTCAATAAAACTCAAGGAGAACTCAAAGCTTTTCATGCCTGGCAATTAGTGACATCAAACACTCAAGCACTCTGGCGGCGCAAAGGCAGTCAAGCGCTGCACTTCACACGGCGGTGGTGTTGACTAGCCGGGAAGAGAGCGCAAACACGCTAACACTAAGCTAATTAAGCGCTCCTGAATGGAAAATGTGGCCGGTCCTGTGACCAGGGGCCTTTAATTGCGAGCCGTGTCTCTTGCTTTCTCCGAGGCGGCGGGGTGGTAATGGAGGAGGGTTTGATGAAGATGTCCCCGTTTGGAGCGCGGTAATGAGGAGAACACCGCGCTGACGGGGGACGGTGTGAGAAGCTTTGCTCAAGCGTACATTATGGCAACTGTGTTTGTCACTTGGATAGTGCAGAAGTGCACTGTCTTCGCTTTAACCCCCTAAATGGCAAGACTGCGAGGGCCTTCAAGTCTCTCAGAAGATTTAAAAGTGGTGGGGAAAAATAAAAAAATAAAAAATAAATTAAAAAAAAGAGAGAAAGAAGAAAGAAAGAAAATGAGCATGCTAGTGGAACTGCGGCTGACTGACTGTGAGCCAGAAACTGACTAACGAACACTAACTTTAAGCACTATATGAAGCCACTGTTTACATCCAATCCGATTGAATTTAGTCTTATGCATTAGGACCGAGGTCTTCACATGCACACTACAAGTAATCCGACCCAACATGGCCCGCATTTGTAAAGTACTATTTAGGGTACATGTTATTCTTTAAACTTTAGACTTCACCCCGCCAACAACATGAAACCTCTACATGAAATTGCGCAGTAAAACCCGTGCAGGGGAGTCGTACTGAAGGAAGTCTCAGATTTTGAGCGGAGCCCCAGCAGAACATACCATTCCAGTATCACTCCTTTTCCAGTAATAATGGTCATTACTGTTGCCTTGTACAGGCTAGGCTCTTTAACAGAACTTATGCAAACGTTCAGACTGTGTAATTGGATTGAGGCGTTTACATGGCTATTATTCTCTTATTTGATTGACTTGATTATTTTAAGGATTATCCACCTCATTCAATCAGATAGAAATCGTATTTGAAATGGGCTCAATCAGACTAGTTCATTCTCACGCCAACAACAGCAGGATATTTTAATACTTTCAATACTAGGGATGTAATGGAAGATAATGCAGATCCATCCATGCGGATCGTACTGAATCGTCAGAGTATGGGGCTCACAGTTGGTACGTGCTATCAGGGTAGATTCACAAGCTCACAAATATTTTGAAATAGTGTCCAAGTCTGAATCCACCAACAATATTAAAAATATAATTTGTTAATATTTGCATGTCCCAATCTAACACTTTACCTAGAAGGCCTGTCACAATTATTAATAATCAAATACATTTCATGCTAATAGTTAAGCTGAGGACAATTATTTTCTAT
This sequence comes from Salminus brasiliensis, assembly GCF_030463535.1. NCBI lineage: Eukaryota > Metazoa > Chordata > Actinopteri > Characiformes > Bryconidae > Salminus > Salminus brasiliensis. The sequence goes on from NC_132880.1 coordinate 7,994,058, forward strand.
TGCTTACAGCACACAAATTGTGAATTAGGGGCATGTTCATCAGTTGGGTTGAGGCAAATAATGTTCTAGAAGTTCTAACTTCTAACATCTAATGCATTTTTAGGGCAGTGGTGGGTAATTTAACTGGTTGATTTAAGCTTGAGCTGTACCTGTCATTGGTTAAGAGCTACATTTGATATTATTCTCTTATTTGACTTGATTATTTTAAGGATTATCCACCTCATTCAATCGGATAGAAATCATATTTGAAATGACTAGTTTATTCTGGTTGAAGTTTATACATGCACATATTGTATTCCGACTGAGCTATTACTCTTATTCTTATCAGATTATGGGAGTGCATGAAAACATGCCAGTGTCAGTGTTTCACTCAGTTAGCTAACCTTGCTTGCTTACATCTCTAAAGAGCAGCAAGCTTTGTAGCTTAGTGTGTTAGCAGTGCGTTTTCTGAAACCACTAGACTTAGTACCACTAAGTACATAGTTATTAGTTTAATCCCATGCAGAAAGGCTTATTACACACTAAGGAGAACTATTCAGTAGGTACAGGGACTTTTGTACAAACTGGTGGGGACATTTTTTGGTAATAGAAGTTTGTAGTAACACTCTGGGCCTGCTGGCGGGCCATAGCCTTTAGTAAAGGCTAAACAGATAAGCGAGCTGCAGCTCCTCTGTTTCAGGTGTTACTGTTTCAGCCCTCCTGCTGAAATGGAGATTTTAAATGGTTCTGCCACTGACCATCTGTCTGTTTGGGTCTATAGGTCAGTGGTCCATGCGGTTAGGGAGAGTGGAGTTTTTTTGCCCAACCTGAATTCAATCAAACATGGTAGGGCACTGAACTCAGTACTTAAAAAAAAAGTGGTGGGTCAAATTCCTGCTTGCCTCCCGGGGTTTTAGCAGAGTTTAGATTCATAATACATAGTAGTTTCTGATTAATACAGCTTGGGAGTAATAACTGACTAATCAGCGTACAGGGATCACCATAGTTTTGTCGACAATACATTTTGACTTGAGCCTAAAAACGTTAGTAAATTAGCTGCAGATGTAACTAAGCTTAAATACTGTTCACAATATTTAGTCTGTGGCTCCTCCCCCTGTTAATTTTCCCATCTACAGGTTAGCACTCCCCCTGTCACAAGATGTCCCCAGGCTGGAAGGCTTCTGTTAATGGAGCACTAAGCTCTTGCTGGCATTTCCTCACACTTGATAAGGAGGCAGTTGTGTGGACTGTTGTGCCACCCAAGAGCTGTAACATTACATTATGTAAAAACACAGTTATGAGTAAATTTATCTTTCCGCTGTCCAAATATGTCCAAATGTTTATGGACGCCCCTTCTAATAAGTGCATTGAGCTACTTTAAATTGCACCTATCGCTGACAACAAATGTACAAATGCATGCAATCAAATCCTCACAGAAATGCTCCAAAATCTAGTAGAAGGCCGTACCTGTACAGTAGAGACAGTCACTCCAACAAAAGCAGGATATGCTCTTTTTTTAACACCTTTGACTTTGGAAGAAACAATGAATGAGCAAGAGCCCCTGTACTTTTGCCATATAGTGTATGTACATGTTTTCACAGCTACAGAGGGGCACAGCTGTCCATCTGTCTGCTTATCGAGAGCCAGGTGATCATAAGTTTGAATTCTGTCAACACCACAGCTCTCCATGGTCCAGGAGTTCAGGAGAATAAGAAGACCTCCCACCATGTCATAGGAGCAGTCCTCACCTGACTTTATTACTATTTTTTTTAAGATTTGTGACCACTACCAGTAAGTACTCACTCTTACAGTGTATGTGAGGTGCCCTCAATCATTACTTTGTAACTAACTAGGCCCAGACCTTTCTTTTCCATAGGAGTTAGGCCCAAAAGATTCATTATGAGGAAGGTTTTCCTGGGGGCCAAGTGTTCCCGGTCTGGGACACGGTGAAATATTGCCATGCTCTTGACTTTGATTCCACGGGCTATACGGAGTAGGCGGCGACGGATTGAGCGAGATGTCTTTATGCAATCTGCTCTTTTATTAGCCAGTGATGTGATTTAATAACTGTCAGTAGTTATGGCTGATGATGAAGGGCTATGACATTGACTCTGACAGTTTCATTCATGCCCGTCGCCGTCGCAGCGCGCCATACGCACAACGGGGCCCAAGCACCAATCTGCGGCAGCTTCCCATGAGAAAAAGTTACATTATTGTTTCAAAGTCCTTCTCGCACACGGAAATCCGAGTTCAAACGCAGAATCAGAGTCAATATCGGAGAGAAAGAGAGAGGGGAGGAAAAAAAGGGAAAAGATTAACAGGATAGACGTTGAATTAACCTGCGTATGATTGCTGGTTGTCAGAACGAGAGCGAGGCTTCCCGTAGCGAGGTAAATGATTTCTGATGGCCACTCTTCACTCTCCGGCACTTTGAAAGGCGCGGATCAAAATGAGCTTCGCTGCCGTCAGCTCTTGAGGCTCTTGGGCGAGGCGTCGGCGCTGATTGACAGGGAGACACTCGCAGCTTTTTTAATTTTCCCCCGTCTCGTTCTGAATTAAACCTCCACCTGGGATGAAAGACTAGACTCACCGACACAGCGAGATGGACCCAGCTCTCACAAATGATTGGGGATGGGGAGGGTGGAGGTAGTGGGTTGGGGGGGGATCATGATTAGAAATGGTGGGGGGAAGAATCATATTAATTCTGGATCTCCAATATTGCTGAGGGCTCAGCGTTTTTTTCAAAAGATAAAATAGTGATGACAATTGTCTTTTTTTTGCCAGTTCTTCTGTCAGGAGAAGATTGAAAGCAATTCCCGTCCTCCGCGCACTTCAATCCGAAGAGGAGCGCCGCGTTGTGTGTCTCTCAACCCGTTGAATTTGATGACCTCTCAACATTTTTAATTGAGGAACGCTGTTGCGCCCATGGCCAAACCTGTCATGAAAGCGCCTCAATATCCTCCTCGCATTATCTTACTTGCAGGTTGAAGGGAATTTTAATATGTTTACATAAAACAAGACATTCATCAAGCTGTTTGTGCATCCGCCCCCATAGAAGGAAGCATTTGGGTGCTGTTTTTTCTCTCTTTCTTTTTTTTTTTTAATGCATAATACAGTAATTATTGGCTGTGCAATAAGGATGATGAGGCGCGGAAAGAAACGCTTTATTCTGAAGGAGAATGGCGTCCGCTCAGTCTCTCGGCATTAGGCCGAGCAGGTCTGTGCGAACGTAATGTAAGATAATTAAAGGCAGGGAGCGGTGTGCTTTCAGCCGGAGTGAATATGACATGGGGAGACTGTTGTCATTGAGGACGTGTTAATAAACGTGCCAGCGCTATAGCCGCTCGCCTTGTTTTACGAGACGGCGCGCATTAAACCCCGCTGCTTGTAAACAGAGGCGGTAATCATCAAAAGAGCTTGTAAAGGCAAACAGTCAAGAGCGCTTTGGCAAAGGGACAGCGTGGAGCCCAATAATTTCATGTGTCACCAATAGGTGGTGGGAGAAATGGGAGAATGGGAGGCCTTCAGCGGGTGAGGCGCTTCAGAGATATCAGCTTCGGATGCTATTGAGTCTTCAGAATGATGTGAGCTGCCAACTATTGCCAAACTACAGCTGATTAGCAAAGAGGTGTTTGCAGTGCCTACACCATGCCCTGCCCTCCAGGGGCCCACTGAGGTGACCATGAATAAGTAAATAATAGCAATATAATATGATGAACAGGAAGGCGTTCATACTACATTTAACTAAATGACTATGACTTTAATAGAAGATACAGTTTTAATCTCCAAATGACTCCAAATGGAACATGACCAAAAATGAGGGGCAGCTCAAACAAAGACAAAATGCAAACTGAGAACAAAGCAAGAGAGAGCATGGAAGGTAGGCCCGAGGATCTCCAGGTGCCTGGGGTTGTAAGTTCAGGCCTTGCTCCAGTCACTATCTGTGAGACTTGGTGAATTTTCCTTTTGTCCATGTATGTTTCGTCCAGGTACTCTGGTCTCCCCCCACCTTTCACATATGGTAGGTAGGTGAACTGGCCATGCTAAATTCCCCCAGGTGTGAGTGAATATGTATATGTGGTGCCCTGTCCAAGGGGTGCTTCTGCCTTGCACCCAAAGATTCTGGGTAGGCTTTGAACACACTGCAACCCTGACCAGAAAGAAGTGGATAAGAAGATGAAGGATCCATATCAATGCTAATACTTATTAGCTTAACTTACTAGCTTTATGTTATTCATCCATCCACATTCGCTTCTTTCTGCTCGCAGTGGGTCAGGGGCCTACCTGGAATCATTGGGTGCAAGACAGGAATACCCCCTACCCAGGCTATATGTAATTGTTAGGGCCCACAATCCCAATTACAGCTAAATCTTTAGAACCATAAATGTTAAAATTCTAAAAGTTTCTAAAAGTGGCATCGCTCAACATTTTGGGGGGAAATCTACACTAGATATGGACATTTGAAGCTAACAAAAGGTTATTAGAAGATATATTTTCATAAATTTAATATATTTTTACCTTGTATGCAGTGGTTTTACAGAGCTGCTGCCACTGTTTTGCATGTGGAATAACTGACTGAAACTTGCTTAGGCTAGGTATTCACAGACAGTGAGTCCCAGAGTGACATTTCATCACACACAACTCATCCAACCTATTGGGAATCAAAATGTCAGCTCGTAAAGTCGTAAATAATAAGAGAGGTCTCAGTTTGTTGGGTGTTTCAAGACCTTAACCCTTTTCACCAGCTAAAAATTTTAAAACAAAACAAGCATGACCAGTCCATTCAGTTGTCAGAGGTAAACAAGGACGGGACGCACAGTATCATTGATGTAAAGCACCCAAGGCTGTTCAAGTACTAGCATATAGCACCATAGCACTGTGTTGTGAGTTACAACACAGTTCTATAAGGTTGCATCTAAATATAAGAATAAAAAAATTACAGATGTATTATTTAGATCCCAGAAATCCTTAATGTTAGACCTTTCATTAAGGCCTAGAAGGCCCTCAGGGTTCCCCATATCCACCATTCCTCATTAGTTTTGCTCTGGACAACACTAATGTATAATGTAAACGAATGAACAGAAAAGTGCATGTCTGATTTAAGATCCATGATGGCTGCTACTACAGCTTTTAGCTATATGATGTACTTTTGTCAGGTTTTATAGATAACAGTGCGTCATACTGTGTCAGAACCACATCAGCAAGCCCGTTAGAGATTCCTTAACATCTCCACATGGTTTGAGGCAATAACGTGATAACTTGCATGATGCTAATTGGTGAGTTAAATGCTTCCCCTACATGTTTGCTACATTAGCCTTGTATTTCCAGTGTTGTGCTATTGAAGCAGGTCTTTGCTGACCCACTATGTTTGGCGTCAGGGAGAAATTGTGTGAATTAGACTTTTTTCACACCAGGTGTTGCATGTTAAAAGGCAGGCTGCGGTGTATGCTGTGGTGCGGTTGTGTATGGTGATTATGTTCCTTTGGGGTGGGTGATAACAGGCTGGAACAGAAGTGCTGATGTGACACTGATAAACACAGCACCCACGGCCCTGCACATGACAGCCATCACCCTCCTCTCTGTATCTCTCGCTCTCTCTCTCCTTAACTAGTGCTTTATTGATCACATCCGGAGGCCTCTGCAAACCAGCTCAGAGAGTGAGGGTCTTAAAAACACTCCACGGTCCCTGAGTAACGGGGGATAGTGTTGGACAGGTTGGGGACACTCATACCAATCACTTTGTCTGCATTGTGTAACAGTCTTCTCACCTTTTAGGTGTCTGTATGCATTTGTGTAGAGACAACCAAAGACCAGGGCATGTTATGGTTTGTTTAAAAGGCCTATATCATGGAAAATTCCATTGTCTTCATTTTATATCTATGTATACAACCCACTCCTTAGCCTGTTAAGCCTAAATGTATATGGTAGCTAATCTGATTTTCTTTTTAAATAAGCCACCTATTCAGTCTCCATTATAACTTAAAATCCACACCACATTTGAATTGGAGTAGAAATTGATTTTTACAATGATTTTATTTAAAAGAAAAGTTATGTGGATGTAGAAAGTGCAGAAAGTCATGTCAAATTTCTCACATTATTTTGCCTTTTCCTCTTGCTAAAGATTAAATTTTTGAGGTACAAGCTTCCATAGTTTGCTACTTTAGCCTTGTAGCTCCAGTGTTGTACTCAAGAAGCAAACTTCAAACATAACCGATTATGTTTGGAAAACGTTTTGAGAAAAGAAAACCAACCATCCTTTACATTTCCTTCTATAATTTTGCCTTTTATGCTGCTGCTGATGTTAATTGGCGAGTCATGAGCCTCCATTACTTGTTACCTAGCTAAACTAGCCTTTTAGTCTTTTACATTTTTGCTCATGAATTCCTTTGGTTTTGTGCTGGGAATGATGCCAATTGTTGTTATAAGCTATCATTACTTGCTAGCTACATTAGCCTCGTAGCTCCATACTAAAGATGTAAACTTCAGACACCACACACACCTTAGCTAACCCATTGTATTTGGGCTAAGTATTCTTTGCTGACAAGAAAACCATCCTTGTTTTTCAAATTCTAATGTATTTATATAGCACTTTTCACAATGTCACAAAGCAACTCCTCAGTAAGGAAAGTAACCATTGGCTGTCATAAAAGTTGCTATAAGTCGCTAAATGATGTCATCTCCTAATTTGCATAATTGTCAAAATATGTTAGTACTACAAATAAACTCTGAGTAAATGAACTTCTCTTGTTGATTCTTTTTTTTGCCCTTGAAATAGGCCATCACTTCATGACCTTTAATGCTTTATTTAGACCCACATTATCATAAATCATAAATCATTTTTTCATAAATTACATAAAGCAATTTTGTCCTGTGTTGTTAAATTTTAGCATATCAAATTTAATCAAAAGACTGTTATGTGGGGTGGAACTGCTTCTCTACGTTCAATCATCCTTCTGTATCCAAGCTTGGGACCGGTAAAGTCACCTTAAAAGAGGCAGAGTTACTTAGTTTTCTTCTTTTTTTCTTGTATTGTTTTTTGGTTTTGAGGTGAGTGAGTGAGACTGCGGAAGTTAAATGCAGTGATTTATTTTCATGTCACTCTGAAGACGCACTTATATTTACATCCCCTGGAAATGTCTCTAGATTTTTTTAAAAATTTGTCGCTAGCGGGGTCTAAAAAGTCGCTAAATATAGCGACAAAGTCCCTAAGTTGGCAACACTGTCGACTCCAGTCGACACCGGAGAGCACAATAAAAAGCAAAACAGGAAAAAAACAATAAAACAATACTGAATAAAGAAAAAAATTAATAATACATGCTAAATGTGAAAAGCCAAGCCATACGAGATGAAAACGTGAGCGATATGATAAAAAGTTATTGCTATGATTGTGTCATTTGTGCTGCTAATGGTGCTAATTGATGAGTATTAGCTTCCATTATGTATTATCTACAACAGCCTCTAACAACAGAGCTTAAGTTAAGAAGCAAACCTAAGACACCACATAAGTCACATAAGACTGTATACTGTAAAAAAAAGAGTACATTTAGCTATATGATGTACTTTTCTGTCTGTTTTTATAGATAACAGTGCGTCATACAGCACCAGAACCCACATCAGCAAGTCTGTTTGAGATTCCTTAACATCTCCTTGTGGTTTGAGGCAAGAACGTGATAACTTGCATGGTGCTAATTGGAGAGTTATATGCGTCCATTACTTGTTAGCCAAATTGGCCTTGTATTTTTAGAGTTGTGCTAAAGAAGCAGGTCTTTGCTGATCCACTATGTTGGACGTAAGGGGAAAATTGTATAAATGAGATTTTTTTATTTTGTTTATGATAGCCTGATCCTGCTCCAGTGTCCGAGTTAAGAAGCAACTTAAGAAACCACATATGGCTTGGCTAACCCACTATGTCTGAAATCAAGTCTTGCTTTGCTGGAAGGAAACCATCCTGTACATTATTGCCATGGATTTGTCATTTTCTTTATCATTGAAACAGAAATTGTTAGAAGTACAGTTTTGAACCAGTGAATCAAACTGGAGGTTCTGCCCCCCAAAAAAAAAAAATCACTGTATCATTGGCTTATGAACCTTGTGTGGAGTGTGTGTGTGTGTGCGCGCATTACGGTGGGTTCTGTAAAGTATGTGGTGCCACAGTTGGATGTGTGGAGAATCTCACTGCCTCTTCATTTATCTCCATCACTGCTGGGTGGCAGGAGAGTAGAGAAAACGCTCTTTCACTCATTCACGAGAGACAGGAGAACTCCCAGCTCCTGTTGCACTACACTGTAATCTCTCGCTCTCTCACTCTCGCTCTGCCATCTTTTTCTCTCTATATATTTGCACTAGATACGGATGCTGCTAGGACTCCTTCTCCCCTGGTATTATGGTCCGGCAAAACCAGCCATGGCTAGACTAAACTGACTGGGTCACAGCATCTCCAAAACATCAGGCAGGTCTTGTGGGGTGTTCCTGTTTTGGCTCGTGAGCGCCAAAGCTCACTGCTGTGATCCATGGAGGCCCTACCTCACAACTTACAGGACTTGACAAAGGATCTGCTGCTAGCATATTGGTGCCAGGTGACACAAGATACCTCCACAGGTCGCAAGGAGTCCGTGCCTTGATGGGTCAGAGCTGTTTTACTGGTACGAGGGGGACCCTTGTTGTTGTTGGTTTACTGGTGTGAAGTAACTGGTTTATAGGGGGTGAATGTGCTGTGGGTTTGGGTTCGATAGTGTGTGTGTGTTAACATTAGCATTAGCTTCCACTCTGTGACTCTGGATGCGCTCTTCAGTGCTGGTTTAAAAACAAAGAGAGGCGTGAGGTTCTCCCGCTGGTAAAACAGAGAGTTTCAGTTATAGTTCTATAAAGGTCTAGATATTATGGTCTGTTATGGTGCTCCAAGAAAGGACAACCGGTGAAGGTCATGAGCGTCAAAGCTCACTGATGCGATCCATGGAGGCCCTACCTCACAACTTACAGGACTTGGCTAAGGATCTGCTGCTAGCATCTTGGTGCCAGGTAACACAGGATACCTCCAGAGGTCGCGTGGAGCCCGTTCCTTAATAGGTCAGAGCTGTTTTACTGGTACGAGGGAGGCCGTCCCAATATTAAGCAGGTGGCTTTAAAGGCTGGGAAAGGACATTTAATAACAATGATAAATAAAATCTCTTCGTCTGTAAACTGGGGTTTTCTCTTCTGCCCTGTGCTTCTTGACAGCTTCTATATTTTACTGCACCTTTTAAACCCTGGAGCACAGGAGACAGTTAGTAGGCCATCCTATGCTCAGTTTGCTCGATGATGTACAGCCCTAGCAAACTGAGCGTTAAGTTTAGGTACAATTTGAGCACATATTGCAGCTGCATTGCAAGAGGCCTGTTTGCACACTGTGTCTGAGCACTTCAGGCCCTCTCTGGCTCTCTTTTGTCTAGAAGAGCTACACTGAAATGGACCTTTCACAGTGGCTGTGCTGATGCAATGTATTTTAATGACGTGGCTGTGATGCACATTAGGTAAAGACTACTGACCCCTCAAACTACCTCAGTAACTCAATGACCTCACCCATGACCTCACACTATCCCTACCAAAGTCTCCAAATCAAACCATTCCCCCATTCATCCTTCATTACCACTACATTCAGTATAGCGTCTTTAAACTCTCCACTGAAAGCTCAGATGAGATTCATTTGTGCGCTGATGAGGCCGGCATTATTGGGGAAGCCATTATTGTGTTGCATTATCGTTATGACCGAGCATTTATTAGGAAGCTTATAGTATCCCACAATCCCTGGCTTTAATTGCACAGCTTTGGGGCACAATATACACAATGTTAATTATAAGCGAAGCTAGGAGCTGCGCTCTGAATGAGAAGCCGCATGAAGCAGAGCCCCAGCTTGGCTCTCTAATGCTATTTAGGCCAATCACTTTTGATTGATGGCAGGCATCTCACGCCAAAAGAGCCACAACTTTTAAATGAGGATCATTTTACATTGACCAACCGCAGGGCAACAGGTCTTGTGTGTATTTATTTAATAAAGGGATGTGATAATATAGCCCTTTTTTCTGGCCATGCTACTGTATACATTTGGTCTGCTCTGCATCATTCTTGTTTCAGGGAGGAAGGACAAACAGGCCTTTACTCATCTAGCACAAAGACTACCATTATCCATTGGCCAAAAACAAACCATATATCTTCAGGTGTATCTCTCATGTTAGGTTTTTGTATTTTCTAACATTTTAGCATCCTCACATCAGTGTTATCATCTTCAAAAATGAGCCCTTTATTCATTTTGGTACCTTTTTATCTAAATAGCCAATTCCTCAATAAATATCCCAATCGTAAGGCCCATTGTATCAGCAAGCGCAACCGTTGTTGCTAGTTAGTTTGAACAGGTGACCTCTGACTCTCTCTCTATGTATTTGATGCTTCTATGGGGATCAGATTACTACAGGTGTCCTGTCCTGTAATCTGATGGAGTCTTGGTAACCATGAAGCCAATTCTTTTTTTTTTTAGCAGGGTATCAAGCAAGCAGAGTACAGAAACAAAGGGTATGTCCCAATTGCATACTAATTACTAATACTAACTAGTTTTTGAGAATCCAAGATATTAAATATCCAAGATATTTAAGGGTTAGCATGTTAATATTTATTGTACTAACCTGCCAATCCTGCACTGCATCAAAATTAGTATATAGTCCATACCTGTAGTAGTACCTATACCTGTGTAGTACGCAATTGAGATGCGTACTAGTTACACCAGCAGCCATGTGTAACAGATAGGGATGTCCCGATCAGCTTGCCACCAATCCAATGCAAGTCACTTAATCCTAAATATCAGACGGTACCAACCCGATCTAATCCGATCTTTGTGTTTGAATAAATAATCCAGCCACACAGTTTAGATAAGATGAGCTGCTAATTAATATGTTCAGTAAAATATCTTATTTTTTGTAGCAGTTTCTATAATAAGACATTCTGGACTGATTGATTTAGCTTAGTTGAGATCTTTCTTAATATGACTGTTTTATAGCGTGTTTAATATCTGATAATCCAGTCTGACCGGATCAGCTCCCAGCTCCTTTACAACACTGCCTTACTGTGTGTGAGTGTAAGGAAGTGGTACACACTCTGGACTGATATCTGTTTGTTGTTGGTTTACTGGTGTGAAGCAACTGGTTAATAGGGGGTGACTGTGCTGTGGGTTTGGGTTTGATAGCGTGTGTGAATTAGCATTAGCATTGGCCTCCACTCTGTGGCTCTGGATGCGCTCTTCAGTGCTGCTTTAAAAACAAAGAGAGGTGTGTGGTTCTCCCGCTGGTAAAACAGAGCATTTCAGTAATAGTTCTATAAAGGTTTAGATATTATGGTCTGTTGTAATGTTCAACATATGTTTAACATGTTACATTATCACACATTACATGCATTTTTCATAGCAAAATGCTTCCTCCTTGCACACCTAATGAAAAGAAAACCGGTGAAGACTCTTTCTTATAGTAGATGCTGGACTTTGCCTTTAACTGTGGCAAGAGCTAGCTGTAGGTCCAGTGATGACTAGGGATGATTTTTTTTTTTACTTTCTGAGAATGTCCACACTGCTGCCAGCTAGGCAGTAATGTCTGTTAAAGGTGCATTGAGGACACCCAATGGTGCTCTGAACACTGTGGTTAAAACAATAGCCGATACCCCGTCCATTAAAATATGCTTCCGATCCCAATCCACTGGATCAGACTGAATATTTTTCTGCATAAATCCAGTTTGAGCAAATTGAGTATTTGAAAGTCTGGAGATATGAAAGCATTGACAGTGATGCATTGTTCTGGCTTGTACACAAGTTTGTTTGCCATATTTCCAGGTTCTACAAAGACACTGTTTCAGTCAAGTGCATTTATATGCTGACCTAGCATCAGCAATTCCTCCCAGGGGAAATGGCAAGGGCATGTTTATTGAGTACTGGATTGTGTAAACTACAAATTCCATAAACTGTAATTAAGCTACACAACTTAATGTAGAAGTTTAACTGATTTTCTTTTTTTAATACTCAAATCATATGTCATATGGGCTTGCTGGCATGCAAGCACTTGTTCCAGGCAATTATTTGATGATTGGGTCTGTGTGGAGTACTCTTACACAGTGGCAAGTCTCTTTATGGGCTTTGTTCTCAAACGTGAACAAAGCCATACAAGTTCCCAAACACTGCAGCACGCCAGTCGGCCATTTGCACAGACTTGCTGAGCACGACAGAGGGCTAACACTCTTCATTCAGTCAGTAGGTGGCTGGCAGAAGCACAATGGACGGCTATAGCTCACTGTACCGGCTGCGTCGGGAGTAGCTACAGTAGACCGTGTAGCTGGCTGACATTTTAAAAATAAACCCTCGGAGCTGAAGGATGTGTTTCATAGAATTCAACACCGGGTACAAAGCGTGCAGTACAGGAAGCATTTGGGGCTGCCAGTAAACTTTCACATGCAATTTAACAATCTCTGGCCGTGAGGCATGCACTGTTGTGGATGTCTGTCAAGCACGGAAAGTGACACTCCTCTTTTCTTATGCGCTCTGCCAAAAGGCCTACTACACTCCCCTCCCCTTCACTCGCTTTTTCCTTTCACTTACACACAGCAGCACACACACACACACACACATATACACATATACCGCTTCTCTTCTGTGTCTGAGTTGCATGTTTTTGTGTGTGTGTCAGGAAGGTAAGGGATAAGGGAACTCAAAGCAGGTTATGATTGATGCTGTCCAGACCCACATAGGCCGGCTCCAAGGGTGCCAAGATCAGTGCGCCAAAACCAGGCTTGTGTTCAGAGCTGCTTTATGCCTCTCTTTTTTGATTGCTGTTTGTCAGTCTCCTAGGCCGGCATCCGAGCCTGTTTACGTTCCGGGCGGCATGTAAATCAAAACCGTGCAACTTTTTTCTTTTTCTGATTTTTTTTTTCCCTTATCCGACTTTGATGGCAGTGTCTTTGAGAGCCAGCGAGAGCAACAGCAGTGATGTGTGACTTTAAGGCTTTTTAATACCCGCATTTGGCAACGTTTACGCCGTTCCTGTGAGTGATGGTGTAAGTCACGGATGAGGCGAATGGCGAAGCAGATCCGCAGAGTGGCATCACCATTCATTCCCAAGCGTTTGAGTGTCAAATTCCCTCGCACAGAGCTTGGCAGGAGGCGCGGCTCAGCTGAGTGAGAGTGACATTCTGTCCGGCCTGCCTTTATTTACAGCTATGATGCAATGAGGCTGAACACACATGTAGGGACTGCGCAATTTTGCAGTGGAAAAGTCGAAGTGCTCAGTTGGATGGCTTTGCTTCATTTTCCTTGCAGTGCTCGATCCAGAAGAGGGATTACTCTTTCAGTGCAATCAAATTATTAAGTTATATAATGAAAAAAAAGGGATGTCCCCGGTAGGTAGTCGATGCCAACATTCTACTGTTTTGAGTCAGTAGTGTCCCAAATCAACAGATGACAAGTTTGCTCACTAAACATCAAAATATATATGTCAGATTAAAATCCTCTGTTATAAGTTAAGCCAAAAGCTCAGGATGTCTTAACCCTGGTTGATGGCACTGTCTCTTATTTTGAGGCAGGTAAACTAACAGTCGAGGCTGGCAACCCAAAGTCACCCACTTGCTGCCATATCTAAGATGGCTAAACATGCTAAAGTCATTGCTAGCATTAGCCTGCTCACAGAGAGTTCAAATTTCAGACCAGATAATGCTAAAAAAACACAAAACACATATACTAAATTAATAATAGGATGGATATTCTAATAAAAGGATATTTATACTGTTTTATTAGGGTCAACTGAACTTAACTAAAATATCTGAAACTGTTTTTATAGTCTTTACAAGCAAAAATGGCTTAAAAAATGCACTTATTAATCAAACCATCTCAATTTGGTTCATTTGTACATGGCCTAGGATCTCCTGAAAATAACATCTGGCATCTGGGGCTGTCTCCTATAAATCAGGATGTCTTGACACTGGTTGATGCCGCTGGCTCTCGTTTTACGGCAGATAAACAGTTAAGGCTGGGCATCCAAAGTCACAAACTTGCTGCCGTATCTACACTGGCTAAACACGTTCCGTCATTATTATTGCATTTGCAGCTTAAAAACACCTTAGCTTATTCATTTCCAACAAGATTTATGAGATGTGAACTGTTTTTGTAGCCTCTGCAAGCCAACAAAACTAAAAGAAAAGCATTTTTTAGCCAAGACATGAGGAAATTCATGCAAATATCTCAATTCTGTACATGAACAGCCTAGGATCTCCTAAAATCTGGCATGTGGGACTCTTAGGGTCTTCTAATTCTTTTATAATTGTTATGCGAATAAAGGTATGCCCACCTAAGGCTCTATTTTATTGTGTTTTAAAGTGTTTTTATATATGATTTAAAAAATCTATTCATTTTTGTCCTGGTATCATAGTGGTACCAGTGGTACTGGTACTGACTACCACATTTATGGTATCGTGACATTTCTAGTTTCTGGTGGTATTAATAACCCTCTCACCCAGCCTCCCTGTCTGTGTTCCTCCTGCAGTTTTCTCTGAGAGCTTCTTTGACCACTTCCTCTTCCTCTGCATCATCATGAGCTTATTGCAGGCCTACTGGGACTGCTGTGAACCTGGATCGTGATGTTGTACCCCCCCTCTTCAGTTTCCTCACAGTGCTCTAAAGGACAGTGTTCAGCAGCAGCTTACTTTCCTCAGTGTTGTCGAGTGCTGTTGTTCTTTCCACTTTCCTCATTTGCTCGTCCCCCTCCCTGAGATGCTTTTGCAGCTTCTTCTTCATCTTGTCCGCACAGTCCAGTTGTATCATCAGTCCATCATCCATGCACTCACAGCCAGGACTAACAGAGTTGTCGTGGGGGTTCATCGGTGCATCTGGCATAAGCACTGTTGAATAGGATCGTGATGGCGTTGGTTATGTCCTCTCTCTTCTCTGTGTTCCTCTCAGAGCTCTGAAGGACAATGTTTAGCAGCACATCTTTAATCCACCCAGCGCATATGCTCACAGTTAGCAAAATGACCATGAATAGGTGGTCCCTGTAGGTGTTCTGCTCCATCTACCATAGGAACGTGTGCAATGGGAAAGGGACAGCCCAAACGTGTATTGAGGAACTGACGTGCGTTCATCAAGAATTTAGTAATTTAGGCTAACCTACATGCTAACGGTTCCTGCGCTGCGAAAAGTGCCGCCTGTGCTGATGCTACAATCCCTTTAGCGCAATCTGATCAATTACTGCCAGTGGATAGAAGGGAGATGATAAAGCCAGTTAAGGCTTAATCAGAAAGCTGCTTTAAAGGCGAGCATGGAGGGCCGAGCGGCCATTACTCTGCATAAGTGCCGTTTCAAAATGTGACCGGCATCAATCCCTAAAGGAAAGACTGTGTCCTTCCTGCTCCTGGCTGTAATGACTCTATTAGGCCTAAGCACTGAAGCCCAGCCAGAGCTATTCCACTGCCTCCCAGACTGGCGATTTCACCCAAGGGAAGGGATTCCATGTTGTGAAAATTGACCCATCTTCTGCTCCTTTCCTGTGTTAGTGAGTGTGCTCGGGAGCGAGGGTTTAAGCTGTTTGCTCTGCCCCCTGGCTCCCCCGAAGGCCGTTTAAAGGGTCTTTAATGCCTCCCACCCCGGGCCGCGTGTTTGTTTTTGCACCGTAGCTGGCTCACGCTACGTTTAATGACGCAGGCCCGGCTTTTGACTGATTTATCAGGGGCCATTAAGTCAGCGAGAAGGGGAGCTGGAAAACACTTCCACGTCTGTTTCTGAAAACACTTGCGTCTGCCAGAGCTCCTCACCACCAGACTGGCGCTAATGTTGCTCTTCGGGGAGCGCCATGATCGCAGGCTACATAAAGTTTTAGAGTTCCTGGTGGTGGTGGATTGTTTGGTTTTTATTCGTGTTTTATGGAAATCTCCGTATGGTTTGGAAGGGGCGAGGAAGCGACTTGTTGACTTTGAGAAGCTGAAAAATCTGGCCGCTTGAAATTTTGACCAGGGCCTTGTTTCGGGGAGTGCAGGGAAGTGCTGCTGCAACTGAACGGACCATAATGTATTGTTGTTGTGTTTACACCACATCGCCTTTTTTTCCCACAGATAGACTGCTGAATTTATTATCATAGAATAACGCTTGGAATCACAGTGGGCCCTTGTGAAATATATGCCCTTTAACAGCATTTTCTGACAATGATCGTCGGCCACCGCACGCCAACCAGCAGCTGTTTCCAATAAGAACGTGTTACATGTGACAGTTGTTTGTGTGAACGTACCTTTATAAGGAAGTGTTGTTGCCTATTAAACGGACCATCTGTAGGACAAGGTTTGGGGGCCTTGGGGACGCGTTTGCATTCTGATAAAAAATGCTGGGGAATCTGAGGCGCCTGTGTGTGCTTGTGTGGAAAATGCGGCCTTGTAATCAACATCTGCCAAAGAAGAGAGCAAGTCGCAACTAGCAATGTGTTTCGCCCACGTAGCGCTGTCAGTCATTCCTCGGAGTGGACCCTGGCAAGAACTACAGCAGACTGAGCTTGAAACGGCCTGAGCATTGACGCCCACGCCAACACACTGCCTGCTGCCCACACAAGGCTTTTTTTTATGTGCTCGTTTTGCTTCAGGTAGACCGTTCCTGAGAACTTCCAGAGATTTGGGATGACGTCGCCTCGCCCCTTACTTCATGCGGTCAGCCGGCAGGGCAGGCTCGTCTCTGATTTCACACGTCTTACATGCTAATTCCTGTGATTGGTGGCACAACTCGCTGGAAAGGAACGACTGCTTATTTCAAAGCCAAAGAGCGACTCACTTATGTGGCTGTCACATTGACAACCTCTTGCTCAACATATAATCGAAAATAAAAGAATGGTTGCCAACGTCTGTATACCAAAACAATGACATATGCATATCTGACATGTTTCTGCTGGTTTTAGTGTCAAACTGTGGCAAAAAACATGGCAAGAATGTAATGAATCACTTTCGTTTTTTCAGATGATAATACATTTATCAAATTTTAATTTGATAAATGAGTCCATGTATAAGGACATGAGTCCCTGTGAAGATCATTTTATAAGTCCAGCACTGAAAAATGAATGAACCCCTTACTGCAGAAAGGCTTATTATACACTAAGGTGTATTACTCAGTAACTACAGGGACTTCTGTACAATTCAGTGGGGCTATTCTTTGGTAATAGCAGTTTGTCATAACATTTGTGAAGTAAGTGAAGTGAAGTAACATAGACACAAGAAAATTGAAGCATGCAACAGCATTAATAAAGGTGCCACAAAGGGTTATTTGAGCAATGCACTGAATTAACTACTAAATGAACAAGGAACAGTGTTTGAAAAGAATCTGTGGGAAGGTGAAGAACATTTTAAAGGTCTGAAGAACCCTCACAGAACTGCAGAAGGTTCTCAGTATTACAATATGAACAATATACATTATATAGAGGTACTTGTAGAGGCATTAAGGAACCTAGGAGGGTAATACTCTATTCCCATGATCAAACCCTTGTGGTGGTGAGTTTAGACGTTTAGACGTTCTCTTAGTAGAACACAATGGATGAAGAGGTGTATACATCACAATCATAAAAATGAAGGTGTCAGAAAGGGCTCTTTGCCTGCTGCTGCTCCTTTTGGCCCCCATAAAAATTCTTCAGAAAACCACATTTGTAAACAAGGTTGGTGACTGTAAAGACCCCTACTGAGCTCTAGATGTTCCAGTAAGAAATCTGTATTCACTTTGGAACTATATCTCCAAATGTTTGAGGACTGCATTTAGGTATTTTGCGCGGATTGCTCCAGTCCCTGTGGAGAAGTACTGCAAATAGAATATAACCATCATATCAGATAAATATGAACCTGTTGGCACCATGCCTAATAGCAAACATGGACTAAAGGGGTATAAACCGCCCCCCCCACACACACACCCCAGCATTGTTCTCTGGAGTGATAGATGGTGCTCAAGGAGCAGGTGTCCCAATACTTTTGTCTATATAATGTATCTTTGAAAACAAGATTTTCATACTTAATTTTGTAATATTAACATTATGTAGAGTGGTACTTTAAATGATGGAGCCTAGTCCTGTATTGTCTTGTAATCTTTTAAGGGATGATCTGTACCCTTGATTCCAGTGTATTTTACACAAAGAATTTAGTGGTGTTTTTATATATCATGATGTTTTAACTGAGATAAAAAAGATTGTTTCAGTTGAAAGATCTATATTTGGGTTGCCCTGTTGTTGATGCTCGTTTTTATGTAATAATTATTTTCTGTAACAGCAATTTTCTGTAATAATAAAACAAACTTTTTCATCAAATCATCAAATTTAAATAATAATAATAATTATTATTAGAATAAATGCTTTAAACTTTAATCAGTTGAAGTTGTTTTTAAAGGAAGATACAGTGTGAGGAGCTTAAGAGGGGTTAAGAAAAACTGTCACACAAAAACCTTGTCTCTCCAATTTTTCTGTTTTTCGCTTTTTGGCGTAATATAAATCTGGAAGTTGTTCTTTACATTGCGTCAAAATGTTATGATGAATAATCCAAATAGAAATGTTCCAAAATTACATCAAGTCAAGTCAAGAAGATTTGGTCCTCCTCCTGTAAAGATCCCATTGGCGAAATACAAGATATTTTGCATGACAGTGACAATACACTATAGATCCACTGTCAAACGGTTGCCCAATTAATTAGTCTACTGTTTGCTGAGGAATGGTTGCCAATAATTTGGTCACTTTCAAATAACTTAAAGATTTAGATTTTATTTGTAGATTTTATTTGAGCCAGATCTAACATAAAAGGTACATACACTCATACACACTTATCTTGGTTCCATAAAGAATCGCATTAGCGATGTGACCATTACATTGATAAAACTTTTACCTCAAGTATTTTGTGTCTTTTAAAGTTTTTTTACACTCACATATCTCTATGACAAATGCGGCTCTTGTGTGTGGAGGTTTGTAAAATTTAGTAGATATGATCTGTAGACTCGAGTTTAGAATTACTGACATTTTGCTTTACTTTTGTTTCGCATTCCTAATTATGTATATGTAATCAATTACGTACAACATAATCAATTACACAGTATTAAATTGTAGTAAACTGTAATTAAGCTACATATTTAATACGAACAATTTTCAATAATAATTCAGTGAAATGATGAAAAAAAAAAAAAAAAAAAAAACAGTCCAACACAGCAACTTTCCATCACGTTCAATAATATATCATCTTCTATTTAAACCCATATATGGTATGAAATGAAAACTTGAA
The DNA here is from genome assembly GCF_030463535.1 of Salminus brasiliensis. NCBI lineage: Eukaryota > Metazoa > Chordata > Actinopteri > Characiformes > Bryconidae > Salminus > Salminus brasiliensis. Next base: position 8,013,312 of record NC_132880.1, read on the forward strand.
ATCCATCCTTTTGACAGAATTTCCGGAAATACTTCAATGCGATCAGTCAGAAGAGGAATTTTCAGGCCTGTGTATATATGTAGAGGGACCTAGCCGTGTTAAGTGTGTACGCTGGCATGTTTACACATTCTATACTGCATTTCTGCTGTCAAACAATAAAAAAGTGGCGCCTGTCCAACATGTTTTGTTGTCTGCCTGAATTTGTCCCAGCTAAGGGGGGGTTCCTGGCTCGCGCCTGGTGGAAGACTGGTGGGGCGCAGAGCGTCTTTCCGGATGATTCCGTCAGTGACAGCGATAGCATTGGCGTAGCATTGTTCCACCACGTCTTGTCTGCTGCGGTGGGGCGGGTGGGCGGCCCCCCGTCCCGGTCCCCTGTCCCCCGTCCACGCTAGTTGCCCGTCGATGATGTGAAGTGACGCTCCGTCAGCTTCTATAAGACAGCGGCCGGGCGTCTCCCTGCTCCTCCAACGGGACATGCATTATTCAACAGCCCAATAACGGAGCCTCTCTCAATCCTGTCCTAGTCAAAAGCCCATCGGCTCCCTAGGCTGACACACAGCTACTGGGAAGTGGGGTGGGGGGGAGGTAGCCCAGAGCGGGGCGAGAGGGGAAAGGCACGCTGATGCGTGTCTCCTGCTGCTTAATGAAGTATGTAAGTAGAAAGCGTCTGATAGGGCGGCCGGTGCATGTGTTCGGGATATTGGTGAAAGATTGATGGCTCGTGGAGCTCCTCCCACCAGCATGGCTGAAGCGCTGCTATCTAGGTGGTTAGTGTAAGTCAGCATGGATGTGACTTCAGAGCTGGGAAAATGTATTATTGGCTTACATTTCATGTTCAGAACAGGGGGGGGAAACAATCGCATGTCCAAAATAAGTCTACTAGGCCTCAATGCACAACAGATTTTTTAACGTCTATTTCCTCTTAATCCCTTATAACTAAGCAGGATGTTTTTATACTGTACATTAAAAAGCATAATTTCACATAAAATGTAAAATAACAGCTTTAGGGAGAATGCCATCTCTATCCTTGCCACTTTTGGCCTGAAGCGCTGCTACTCCACTATGTAACTTTGGTGGAGCTGCATGGAACCTCTCAAAGGAACTGCATAACTTTACCTGAGTTACCTGAGTCATATTTGTGTGCAGTCCTGTAATATTACCTCAGCGTGTCAGTCAACAACTTTCTTTCACTCCAGATGCCAGTTCTGAATCTCTCAGCTTGTCCAGAAATGCATGTGTACAGCTGTCCATGAGGGGTGTGTATTTATGGTATTTATGGTAGTTGTGTAATAGTGTAATATACTCAGCACCTGTGGGGGAGCCTAGGAGCAAAAATGATCATGTTCTAATAGAATGCTCCTTTAAGTCTGACATACTTGTATGTCAAAGAGGTCTATTCCGATTGGCCGCATTGAATTGTTCCTCAACTCAAAAAGTGGCCCTGATTGAATACAATTGTTAGGATTTTAGGGTCAACAAGCTTTTTTCGCTTAAGATGCTAGTTCAGCATCTCTCTATTGTCCAGAAATGCATGTGTACAGCTGTCCACAAGGAAAAGTTCAAAGTGCTATTGGTATTTTGACAGTTGTATAAAAGTAGAATATACTCGTCACCTGTAGGGGAAGCATAGGATTCAAAAAATACCAATCATCAAAGCATGCTGCTTTAGGTCTAACATATTTGTATGTCAAAGAGGTCTGTTCTGATTGGCCGCTTTTAATTGTACCTCAGTTCAATCAGAGGCCCTGATTGAATACAATTGTTACGATTTTAGGGTAAACAAGCTTCTTTCACTTCAGATGCCAGTTCTGTGTCTCTCAGCTTGTCCAGAAATGCATGTGTACAGCTGTCCCCAAGGGGAAGCTCAAAGTGCGATTGGAATTTATGGCATTTGTGTAAAAGTGGAGCGGAATATACTCCGCACCTGTAGGGGCAGCCTGGAAGCCAAAAATATACATTTTCATAGAATGCTGCTTAGGACTGACATACTTGTATTTCAAAGAGCTGTTCTGATTGGCTGCCTTGAATAGTGCCTCAATTCGGAAAGTGGCCTTGTTACTGTTGTTAACTGTTACGAATTTAGTGTCAGTGTGAGTGTTTAGGTTTAGGTTTAGTCACTGAGGAAGGATTGGTACTACTTTAACAGTGTGCAAACACTCTAGTTATGGTCCATGTTTTTTTATCCATTTTTATCCAACTCATGAATTTTTAAATGATAAATTCTTGAAATGTGTATAAAACCTGGAACACATATCATGAGACCAAATCCTGAGGTCATCTTTACCATTTCCAGATCTCCCAGAAGTTCACCACGGCACCGCCGCACTTGCTGATTAGGTACGTCCTTTTAGTAGCATTTCATACATGATATTGGGACTGCTGTGGTCACAAGCACAGCGCATCAACACCCTATTTACTGAACTGCTTGTGATACAGCTACACTATTTACTTCTGGGCTCACAGGTTTTAAGGGAGAAACTTCAGAGCCCCCACAGTTAAATGCCTAGTTTATGTAGTGATGGGAGCAATTATGAAGACGGCTCTGTTGGCTAAAGCTTCAGATGTAAATCAAAACCGGGGCTGTTTCCTTGAGCCACTTTCTTTTCTCTTTCTCGAAGAAAGGCCCACGATTGTGGATAAAGTAGTCAGAAAGAACGAGCGAAAGAAAAAGGAAGAAAAACAGCGAGCCCAGGAGAGACACTGTCTACACCCAAGTCCCTGTGGTCTAATTAAAGCGTACAGAAAGCCACAGTGAAGGAGACTAATATGTAAAATGTGAGAATTAATAGCATACAGGGTGTGTCTCTTTCACGTCCTGCCACACACGTACAACGCACACACACACACACACACACACCCTCTCTCTCTCTTTTTCTCTCTTGCACTCACTCACTCCCACTTCTGACATGTGGCACGGCTGAAGAGAAATAGGAGAGGGCTGCCAGTGGTTTTGCTGCCATGCTCTCAGACGGAAAAAAGTGCGTGTTAGAGCGCGGCATTAGATGAGACTGTGGAGGAAGAGGGCTTTTTCACGCGTGCGCGACTTTGAATGGAGCTCATTCGTCGTAAGGCTGGGAGAGAAGCAGCCTCATAATGGGCAGCGGTGTAACTCAGTCAGTGGAGAATAAAAGCACTCCTCATGGAGAGAATGCGAGGACGAACGAGGAGAGCAGGAACGATGGCCCTGACAATCGTCTTTCTCTCTTTTTTTAAAGAAGGGGGAAAAGGGCAAACGTGTCCTCTGTAGAAATGGACAAAAGTCTGAAGAGTCACACATTTCTGCAGATTTTAATGCACAGAGTTTTGAAATAACTGAAATTTGGGAGGGGGGACATGTGGAAAGCTCCTCCTTCCCATTTAACATCCTATAAATTCCACCTCTACCTTGTCCACATGGTCACAGCAAAGTTTTTGCAACTCAACACCACCCTGTCACACCCTTGAACTTTAACCTACACATCATTCCTACACACTTAAAAATGAAGCCGCTACAAAAGGTTCTTTGAGAGATGCCATAGAAGAACCACGTCTGGTGTGAAGGACTTTTAAATTGGGAAAAAAAAAATCATGAGGATGCCTGTGCAGCTCGACAAAACTGGATTACTCTTCATTTGAAGATTTGGATAGAGTTTTCCGGACACTGATAAATGTTATGTTTAATAAAGGCATGCTAGCTTTTGAAATTTGACTAGCCAACTAAGCCATTGACCGATGATTGTGTTGTTTTATCTGGAGGACCACTGGGGTCATGAGTATGCTTGTGAACCTTGACAGAACTGAATTACTGTCCATTTGAACATTTGAATAGAGTTTTCCAGACATTGACAAATAGGGCTTTATAGAGGCTTTATAGAGGCATGCTAGCTTTTGACATGGGATTGACAAACCGACTAGCCATTGCCAAGCAAAACAGATACAGCGGTTATTATGTTGGTTCATCTATAGGGGCAGGGGGGATTGCAACATGCCTGTGCACCTTGCTGAAGTAGGATTACTGTCTTTTTGAACGTTCTGATTGAGAGAGACATTGATGTGTCATATTTGATAGAGGCATGCTAGTTAGCATTTGACATGGGAATGTTTTGTGTGTTTGAGTTGTTGGCTAATTATAGGTGCCTCCCTGTCTGAATGTCTGTCTGTCTCAGACTCTCTCTCTCGCTCATTTTCTCTCTTTCGTCTCTTCCTCTTCATTGCGAAGTCCCCGGTGTGCGGTAGAGACATGTACGAGGTGAGGGAGTGGCTACTCTCTGTCACTGGAATAAGACAGATGAGCCATCGCTTCAGTCGTCACCCTGTTTAACATGCCGCCTCCAGCCCCTGGCACAGTGTCCTCCACTACTTCTTTCTGTTTCTCTTTCTCTCTGTCGTTGGGCTGTGGGATGAAGGACGTGGAGGTGCTGTTGGTGCACCACTGACTTCTAGGATTCTTTAACTGACAAAAATATATATTTCATGTTATTATAAAATAATCTATTGTTGCATATCTTAAGTCTACGGCTTTTGCAAAGGACTATGTGTGTTTTTCATTGTATGTTTTATTCATGTTTTCATAACCATCGTTAGTCTTGTGGTTGACACGATCACTCCCTGTTACCCTTAAACTTCAGCAATCTACAGTTACTGCTAATATTTTGCTATACTACACAAATACATATTGCTGTCACACAAAAACCCTGTATCTCCAAACTGTCAACTTTACAGGGGAAAAAAAACCTTCTTAACATTCAATGGAAGTCAATGTGATAAAAAAAAATAAAAAATATCAGGTTATTTTGGAGAATTTCTATTGGTCCATTCATCAAATGTTGACTAATATATATATTAGTCAACATCAACAGGTTTAATCACCTGAGCGTATAAATTAAACTGCGCATTACTCAATAGTTGTGTAAAACTGAAAATCCAAATATAAGCATTTATTTTGTCACTAAATCTAACTGCGGTGAAGTCAGATATTATCTAATACCTTAAATCACTGTGGTAAAGAAGTGAATCTGAATCAGGTCCAGTCAAATGGTGGTGCAATATTACACTGAGGTCAGAGATTCAAGCAGATCTCATGATTTAAAGTACATACAGTATCAGAGCAAGTAGGCTGCACAGTGCTGTGTAACCTGTCTCATCAGTTCCTGCCTATTCCTTTTGCTCCACTTTCATCCCACCGCCATCTACCTGCTTATTTACTCCCAGCCTCCTCTCCCTCCACCCCTCTCCTCCTTCCTGCAGCATAATGCACCCAGGTAGAGCACTCACTCGCAGACAAATGAAGCAAAGGGTTCCCTTTCTCCCCGTCAGGGCGGGGAGTATGATTTCAAACCGGCCGACAGGCGTCACTTCCAGTCTTTATCCCTAATTCGTTCCGGCGGAGCGCGCGGGCCGAGCAGCCTGATGAATAAAAGGAATTGTGCTGTTCTGCTCCGCGTCCTGCTAAATTCAGCGCCGTGGATGTGAATATGCAATGGTCCTGCTGCAGGGGCGAGGAAATTAAAGCTCACAGAGACTCTGCACAGGCAGGTGCCTCGTGGGGATTTGGCACTGAGATTGTATCACGACGGATGAAGACTGCCTGGAATCAGATGAGTCAACATATGTTCTTTATGGAATATCATACATCGCTGACACTGATTTGTAGAGATGATGAGGGCAGCTATGAATGGAAATCAGTGTACTTCACTGTACCCTACGCGGCTGAAGAACACTCCTACACATGCGCTTCCACCACCATGTTTTAAAAAAAATAATTCTTATTTGGTTTAGGTCTAAATGGAATTTCCAAAGTAAACCAATTAAACATAACAAAATATTTAGTTGCAAGGACCACCTACCAGTAGTACTGACCCCTCAGACCCTATGAATGAATGCCCACATTACTTCATTCTATAACTTTGTTACTGTCATAATTTACATCAATTTCATAGGCCTCAGAATATAACCCTGTGGAATGCCACAAGACATGCTAAACCAAATGGTTTCTGGGTTAGGGTTAACAATTTAATAGCAAATGTAGGGTCAAAGAGGTTAAGCAGACAACAAATGATGATCTAAAATAGAAGATAAATTTGATTTTATTGTAAGTTTTTGAGCCACTGTATAACTCCATATGATATTTCAAAATTTTATTCTAAAATGCGGAAAAATTAAGAAAAAGTTTTCATTTCTAGGAGTGTAAATTTTTTTGGACTGGTAATTTACATCAATGTACAATGTACATTCATTCACTGTCCAACCAGCACTAGTACATAGAGAAGTCAGTATTTTTATGAGGAAACTTTGAATCCTAAGGCATATGAGTTTATTATATAAGGGAATCAAGAATTCCAAGGAATCCACAAGACTTCTGACGGTGTTCTGTGGCACCAAGGCGTTTAGGTTCTGCAAGTTGTGAGGTGGGGCCTCAATGGATCACATAAATTAGACTTGCTCTCTATTCCTAGGGTGCTCTCTATGATTTACCGCTTGTCCTTCTTTGGAGCACTTCTGGTAAGTACCAACTACTACATACCAGGAACACCCCACAAGACTTTGTAGATGCTCTGACCCAGTCGTCTAGTCGTCACAGTTCCATCAGTTCAGTATCAATTATATATATACATATATATATATACATATATATATATAATGTGCTTCACACATGTCAGTGGTACATTGCTGTATATTGTTGTGTTCATTTTACAGTTTCTTTCTCAATCTCAACTGGTGTGTTTTGTTTCATTTTTCATCACATTGGGCCACTCCACCTCCCCCCAGGTAGTATTACGTTTAGCTTATGGCACTAAATTCTAAGAGACCTTCCCAGCATTACTATATGGAGGCTCTTCTTCAGCTCTCATTCACACACACACACACACACACACACACACACACATTCACAAAGCATTCGTTTAAAAACACTGAATTAAAACTGGCATTTCATTACAAAGATATGGTTACTCACCAGTCAAAACCAGTTGTTTCCACCCTTTTTCAAAGCTTTTGTGCTGTGCAAAAGTTGGTGAATGAAGCTCTGAAGGATCCACCAGCTGAGTGCTTTGAATTTTATAGAATGGAAAGTTGAGTTTCTCAGCCACGGTTGGAGGATGCTAGACAAGGGGCAGCCTTTTGTGACTTGGAGGCATGGCTTCAGTTGTAACTGACTGGGTGTAACAGGCCGACCACCTGTTGAGGTGTTATAATTTGAGGCCTGGTTTTTGTTCCCTGCTCTACCTCTCTATCTTTCTCTTTTCTTTCTTACTACTTTATTTTCTCACAAATGAGGCCACAGTGTACGATGAACTAAATTTTAAAACCCCTCAATTTCTCATGGATTCTGTTGCCTCACAAATTGGAAATGGAAAACCTTGCAGGCATTATATATATACACAGCATGCATGAACAAATTGATACGGATTGGGAATTCAGATATCCTTCACATCACCTGGAATAGTTCTGAGATTTGTATATTAAAAATAAAACAGTAAGTGATCCTGTAAAATGGATTAGTAGATTTTTCTTTTTTGCTGTTCAGGTGTTTTCTTTAAAAAAAAAGTATTTCCTGTTAAAACTTGCAGATGAATTAAGCGTACCCCCAAACACTAAAATATTCACACTTGGCATTGCTGTGTAGTTACTGAATAATTTACATTAGTTACTGAGTAGTAAGCCTGAAGATTAATAACTGGGTAATAAGACCAGGGGTCAATGGGCTTAATGAATAGTGTATATACAGTATGTGATATTTGATCATTAAAAATGCAAGCTTGTGGGATACTGTTTAGAAGAATAATGGTATTAGCAGTCAACAAATACACTTTTAATAAGGACATTAATTATTAAGCGTTCTCTCTCAGTGCTGTTTTGCTTAGCCTTGTAGTTTTGCCGAACTCAGGTGAATGTGAGGGAGACAGGGAGAGGATGAAGGTATCCAGCAGTGCTGAGATGCTACAGATGGAGATCAGAAGATCCGGTCTGGAGGATCCGGAGCCACCTCAGGAGCTAAATCACTCACTTCTCCTTCTCTGTATACCACCCCCCCCCCCCCCCCCCCCCCCAATTTCTAGATCCTGCCCTCGGTGGCGTCTGCTCGGCGACGGCAGGAGAATACAGATGCGCCTCCTCCCCCTGATTGTGATCACATTGTAGCTGCGGGTACGCTATCTCGCCAAAAACCTGTGAATTGATAATCCTCCATTTTATTACAAAGCCCTGGCCAGCTACAGGTAATCATTTATGGTAGCTGCTATCTTGCCGGGACGATACATCACGGGCCTTGGTGAAAGATGGTCCACCCACAGCTTTACGACGCCGCTGTTTCTCTAACCCGGGCCTTTCTTCCTCTACTCTCCGGTGAAAAATACATACAGTGGATATCGAGTGGACAGAAGGGGGGGGGGTGAGGTATGGGGAAGAGGTGGTGTAGCGGGAGGAAAGCACTCTAAAAAACAACACCAACAAAGTTCTACTCTCTGTCATGTAATTAAGGAGGAAGAGCGATTTCTTGCATAGTAGAAGCCTTTTTTCCAAACGAGCCTGCTTAGCCAGCTATTGTTTACCATAGTGAAGGTGCTAACAAGCCAGTGGCTCTACTGACCCCCACTGCTCCCAGCATGCTTTTGGGAAAAGTGTCACATGTAGTGGTGCTACAGCAAAGAAAGCAAATGCAAGCTTTTCTTTTCTTTTCTTTTTTTGGCTGTAAAAGCACACAGATCGTTCACATGCATTACAACTACACGCATGTATCTTTCCGTTTATTTACTGTTGACACTAATCGTGATGGTGTACCATATTTTATTCATGTGGGAATAAAGTACAGATCAAATACTGAATCAAGTAGTGGCAAAACGTGACCATTAGAGGTAGGCTTTGAGTTCTACCATACATCCAAACTCACCTTAACGCTAATATTCCTGTGGGGTTTGTGGTAGTTTGTAAGCGTTAAGCTATGGCATGTGACTTTTTTTGGTCTTTCTATCTAAGCCCCATAATGGAGAACGGCTTATTACACACTAAGGCATATTACTCAGTAACTACAGGGACTTCTGGACAAACTGGTGGTGCCATTCTTTAGTAATAGAGCTTTGTAATAACACTTTCGGCTTGCCAGCGGTCTGTAGGTGTTTCGAGCAGTTAGGCACACATTTTAACTTGTAGAAAAATGTCCCTTATGTTTTATATAGCAGATTTCCAGTGACTTTTTTTTTAGTATACAGCACTGGCACAATGGTTTTCCAAATAACTAGCTACAGCCCACTGTTTAGGCTACCACTCATATTCACAATCACTGTATTCAGGACTTTTAGAAGGTTGAAATCAGAAGAACTGATGTGTTTTTTGTCACCATTTCCTAATCAAACTGTGATTTTTCAATTCCACACTTATTTTCTAATTCAATTGGTAATTTTGCTGCTTTCATACTCAACTAGTGGTAGTTTTCTCACAAGAAGAACTTTACGGAACTTTACAGAAGATAAAGTAAACATGGTAAAAATGTAAAAAGTTTTTTTTTTCTGAAATTTGCATCTCGACATGTATAGCAGCAACTTTATTCCAGACATTTCATCAAACAAAGCTGAGTTACCTGAATTTGCAGACTATGAATGGCATAAAGTCACACAACAGCAATGTGAAAGACTAGTGGAGAGCCTGCCAAGACATGAGAGCTGTGATTGACAGCCAAGGTTATTTCACCATAGTGATTTCTGAATGCTCTTAAAGTTCAAATGTTAGTACTGTGTTGTTTAAATTTGAATAATAATAATTTCTGGGCATTATTTGAGCAGGTGTTTTTAAGCAGTTGTCATTTCTGCACATAAATGCTGTAAGTGGTAATATTTTATTTGGAATTTAGGGGAAATGTTGTCCATGGTTCATGAAATACAACGCAAATGTTAATTTCCCTAAAAGCATTGCCTATAAATAGTAAAACCAGAGAAACTGATCATGTAGGATGGTCTCTTATTTTTCTCCGGAGCTGTATATATGCTTAAGTTCACTTTATCATCAGCTTTTATGCTGTTTGTAAGGTATAATTTAATTACTTTATGCGAATGTTGAAGCATAACTATTTTGCCCAGGCCTTCAGTTCAGGCCAAAAATGTCAAAACCTGCTATTTTAATCAGGGGGATTCCTAAACACTTTCTGGCTGCTCTAGATAAAACATGAACATTTAAAGCTGATGTTTGCTTTTAAGCTTTTAACCAACATTAACATTGATTTGACTTTGTATGTTGCAGTTTAATGGTATCACTGATGCACAGCTGCATTTAAAATGTGATTGGTTGATTCCTCTGTCAGCTTCGAATTGTGTTGTTGGTTAACCATCATACCAGTGATTAAATCAGACAAAATGCTGGATTATGCTGGTGTGGGGCTGGTTGACTAGCATATCATTGCTGTCATGTAAATGCCTTCTCCAAATAGGCAACTTTACAGCTTTCACTGAAAGTCAATGTAAAGGAAAATTAGTCCATGTCATTTTAAACCATTTGTTTTGGTCCATTTATCATGGTATTTTGATCACCTGACATCCCTTATGCCTTCTGTTCACTAAGCCTCTACCTGGGATTCTGAACTGTTATATTGCAAAGTTTTGTGCAAAATGCAAAATAAAAATAAAAAACTAAAATTACAGACTATTCTTTTTATTCTCATCAATGATTAGACCTTCTCTGAAGGCCTAGACGGCCTTGAGGGTTCCCCTCTGGAATCCAGTTCAATGCATCGCTTTTTTCAGTGCAGCCAGACTCAGTCGGATAAAGCTGCTGGACTTGAATGTAGTGAAGCAGACAGTCTGCCGCGTTCCAAGGTGAACATGCAAATTCCAGTTCAATTTTAATTAGAGAGCGATTAAACTTGGAGCGGAGAAGTGTTTCAGGCTTGGAATTGGGAATTGAATTGGCTTTGACACCATGAAGAAAATGGATTCATCAATGATATTGAATTCCAATGCACTCCTGCAAAGGCCCTTCTTTTCCCTTCCTCACACGGTGTCACAGGGTTGCCACCAGACAAGCGATTGATTTTGTCACTTATTATGTATGTCTCTACTGTGGGTGAGTATTCAGCCTAAAAAGGCCACCGGTAAGAGGAAGCGGTGACACGTAACCACTAGTGCTAGTCCCTCAGGCCTGGGGTTATAAGCCATAAACAAAATAAAAGACAGTTTACATAGACTGCATTGATTTTGTCACTCATTATGTGTCTCCTCTGTGGATAACTATCCTGAATCTGCCTCTGTTGATAGCAGATGTGGTGTGAGGGGAAATGCACATATTTGTACAACACATATTCAGGGGTACATTTACTTTTTTGTCTTCAGACATTAGTGGTGTACTCAGAAATAAGGTAAAAGGAGTGAAGAATGTATGCACTACCTCCTTCTTGTCTTAATAATCAAATGCAGCGAGTTGCCTTAACTCTGCTGGGAACCAAGGGTCTACATTTATCACTTCACATAATGGATTATTTCAGTGAAAAATCTAATTTACTCAATGTTCCCTTCATCTGAATATAGCCAGGCCAAGTTTGCTTGTCTGAAGTTCACTTTTTTAGTTTCATTCTGAAGCTATGAGGCTGAAGTAGCCAATAAGTAGTGAAATACTCTGATTGCTCACCTAAACCCTCACACACTTGCTTCAAACCACTCACAGTAATCTCAGAAAGACTTACTAGGCTGATGTGGTTTGGACAATGTATGGCATGCAGTGATCTATATACAATACATAGTATATGGTGCAGTAATTGACAGAGCTGGATGCCAGTGGTGTAGGTTGCTGAGTTATCAAAGTAGGAAACTTCAACAACTAGGAAAGTCAGGAGAGCCTCACCAACCCCATCCTCCAACAAGAACATAAGCAGTAGTATTATACAGTTTATTAGCATTTCTATCTATTTGTGTCTCATTAGATCAGTCGTATGCACAGTACTGTCCAACGCCTGTCTATGGACGTGTTTCCATGGTGTTTGGATGCACAATATACCGTCATCAACTGGTATCGCTAACAGTGCTAACTTGAGACAAAGTTAACTGCTACCCTGGGACATAAAACGTGAGACGTATTTTGGGCAGATTCACCATAAAACACTGGTAAAGGCCTGTCAAACCTGTTGTGGTCAACTCTGAAGTCTTTAGTTAGTGATCTTTTGGAAATTCGGAGGCAGTGTACAGATATCGGAATGTTTAACCGGAAGGCGGACATCTTGGGTATGACATCATTCCCATCTCAGGCATCCGGCCTCCGAGGTAACGGGAACGCAGCCTTAGGAGTACTACTACTACAGTGGCCATTGGGCATAAAATGAAGCAGAAAACAAGATGAAGACCCGTTCCTTATCTTTCTTATTTA